>NC_034409.1:75604858-75713189 GCF_002078875.1 Numida meleagris
GAGAGCTCTTGCGCTCTCAGGAGGGTGTCCTTAAAGAGCTGCCAGCTCTGCTCTGTTCCTACGCCCTTAAGGACAGTTTCCCAGGGGAAAACTGGGATTCCCATGGGATCCTGAGCCCATCTATATACTGCATCTCTTCCTTGATGGCCTGAGGTATCATGAGCCCACAGAGCTAGAAATAATTCACCGTTATGTTGCCAGTCAAGATCTACCTGAGCCACTTCAATCCTAGCAGCCCAATCCACCTGCTGGTTGTTTTGATGTTCATCGGTGGCACAATTCTTGGGTACGTGGACATCTAACTGACGTTCCTTTACAACCATGTTCTCTATGCAAGCAGCAATATCTTTCCACAATGCAGTGGCCCAGATGGGTTTGCCACTGCCCTGTCAGTTGTTCTGCTTCCATTGCTGTCAATACTCCTATAGGGCATTTGTCATCACCCAGGAGTCAGTGTAGTGATACAGCACTGGCCACTTCTCTCTTCAGGAATATCTAAAGCTAGTTGGATAGCCTTCACTTCTGCAAATTGCCTCAATTCACCTTCAGTAGCTTCTGCAACTCGTCATGTAGGACTCCATACAGCAGTCTTCTACCTGTGATGCTTTCTCACAGTACAACAGGACACATCAGTGAACAAGGCGTATTGCTTTTCACTCTCAAGTAGTTTACTCTATAGCAAATCATAGAATATCTCAAGTTGGAAAGTACCCACAAGGATCACGGAGTCCAACTCCTGACTCCACACAAAACCACATGTCTGAAAGCATTGTCCAGATGCTTCATGAACTCTAGCAAACTCAGGACTGTGACCACTTCCCTGGGGAGCCTGTTCTGGGGCCCAGTCTATGTACAGCCAGAATTACCCCTTCCCAGGTGCAGAATCTGGTGTTTGCTCTTGTCAAAATTCTTGCAGTTGGTGATTGCACAGTCTTCTAATCTGTCTAAATCTCTCTGCAAAGCCTCTCCACCCTCAATGGAATCAACAGCTCCTCCCAATTGAGTACCGTTAACAAATTCACTCAAAACACCTTCTAGTCCTACATCCAAGTCATTTATGAAAACATTAAAGAGAACTGGCCCTAAAATGGGCCCTGGGGAACCCTGCTAGTGACCAGCCATCAGCCTGATGTTACTCCATTTACTATAACTCTTTGTGCCCAACCCGTCAACCAATTGCTCACCCATCACATTATGTTTTTGTCTAGCCGTATGGCGGACATTTTGTCCAAAAGAATACTAGGAGAAGCTGCATGAAAAGGGATCCCTCTGTCCCTCCAGAAATACAGATGGGTTCTGTCCCTTTATGACTTTATGGCATTAGAGTACACTGTGCACTGGTGTCCACTTGAGCCTTACACTCCTGTGGTTCTAATGTGCCAAGCCATCAAATCCACATAGTCCAATAAAACTGATTGTCCCTTTCCTCCACCTGGATGGAGGCAGGGCCCCTCTGGCTCTGATTATTGTATTCATTACTCATTTCTTGTGCATGAGAACCAGAAGGTTCACTGTCAACGTCAGAAATAAGATCAGACCATCTGTTCTTTCTAGGGAACTGCCATTTGGAAACATTCGGAGCAGCCATTTTTCTGGAAGAACCCCCACTTTTGGATTGTTCTTCCTTGCAACTCATGTATCCATGCCTACAGGGTCAAGGTGGGTTTTCCATCCCACTTCCTCATATCTTATTCATGGTCACACAGGTAAAACCACAGGGTGACAATGTGGTGTGTACCCACTATATCCTCTCTCTCGAGCACAGGAACACTTCTAATAGCTGAGATACTGGCTTGTACAGGTCAGGGAGAAAACATACACTTTTTCTTTGAGCTGCTGAAACAGTTTTTCTACAGCTGACAGGGGTCTGGAGGGAGAATGACAGATTTTCTTCATATTGTTGAAGTAGGCTAGCCACCACATCCACCGCTAGTTTTTTGTTTTTTGTTTTTTTCTTTTTTGAAATCTTTTTGCATAACTTATAGCTCACCCAAGGTTAGGGGTCAGATGTTATGCCTCCTTTATGAGTTCTGCCTCTCCCTGCTCCTTCCATTCTTGTTGTGGCCCTGCTTCATCTACTTCTTCATCTCCTTCTGTCTTAGCAGGAGTTTCTTTCCTTACTAAATAAGCTGACTTTTGCAGCCATTTTTAACTCTTGTGTATAAGGACAACTGATACTGGCACTGGTTGGCTCTGTGGATGAACTGCGGGGCTTGTCACAGGGACTGGAGTGACCACAGGGCCTGTCGGAACAGTCTGGGGCAACTGCAGGGTCCATCACAAAGACTGAAGCAATTCTAGGGCCTGTCACAGTGCTTGGAGCAACCTCAGGGCCTGTTGCAGGCACCCATCGCCCTAGACACCTGTCCATACCATCCCATGCTCCCTGTAATTCATATACATCCCACCTTGGAATAGACCTCTGGGTGACATTCTTAAACAGTTGCTTAATCTTAAACAAAACCTGAAACACATTCACAAATCAATAGGAACACGCGGGTTTGAACATCCCAGAGATATTCAGAATTCTCAAGAGCTACTATAGCTAGTCTAGGGGAAGAAGAGAAAGTGAAAGAGAAAGGGACGCTGAGGAAACAGTGGAAAGTATCCTCCCTTATCTCCTCTGTAGCCTACCTCCCAGAGGAGACAAAGCAAAGAGTGTGTCTCCAATATATGGTTCCCTAGGCACAAAGATGACTGTAATGCTGAGCACAAACACCAGATTAGTTTTCCAACCAGCCATTTTATCATATCAGCACAGCAAAATGGCAACCTTAATCCGACACTCGGAGACAGAAGCAACACGGTGAGGAAAATAAATAGCAAGTAAGGTGTGAAATAATATAGTTCCAAAAAAAGGCACTGAAAGAGCTCTGCAAATAAAAAATTAGCAGAGTAACTACCACAACAACCGCAAGTCTACTGCAATTCACTCTGGTCAAATCCGCTGTTTACTTAACTCTTTGAGCCTCATGTTGAGTGCCAAAAGGAATTTTGAGGTTTCACCCAGCAGGTAACTAAGCACCACACACTCATTCACCCACACCCCACTCTCCCAGGGGGATAGGAGAGAGAATTGAAAAAAAAAAAGTAGAACTCGTGGGTTGAGATAAAAAGTATTTACTAAAACAGAAAAAGGAAGAGGAAGAAAGGACAATAGTTATGATAATAATAAAATACATAGACAAGTGATGCACAAGCAATTGCTCGCCACCAGACTACTGATGCCCAGCTAGCCCCTCAGCAGCACCTGCCTGCCCAGCCAACTCCTCACTATTTTCAAGCTTTTTTCACATGATGTCATACAGAAGCATGTACCACAAAATTATAACTGAGACTCTAAAATACTATCATAATATAATTAACAGGTCAGAAGCCTCAGCAAAGAGACTACTTCTATGTTGTTGTTTGGCTTTAAGTACCACCAGATAGTAGAACCTCATCTTGCAAATTCTTTGTAGAGAAAAGCCACAGCTAGCACAGGAACAAGCCTAGAAGACATGCTAAACAAAGTAGGTAATTAAAAGGCACCTCCATCTGAACTGCTGTTAAAAAAGGCACGGAGAAACTGGACACAATCCAGCATTGGGCCACCAGGGCAACAAGGAGCTCAGGTTCACCACAGAATATGAGAGCTAGGTTTGTTCAGTCCGCAGAAAAGTTGCTTGGTAAGGAATTTAATAGCAGGCTGGGATTATCTAAAAGGGGAGTGGGGGGTTTAGAGGCGATGGGGTCAGATTCTTCTCCGCGGAACACAGCAAAAGAAAAAGAAGTAAGAAGTGTAGCTTGCAGCAAAAGAAATTCTGATTAGATATCAGAAAAAATTATACATGCAACAAGGGCAGTTCAGCAATTGCCACACGTGTCCAGAAAGACTGAGGAAACTCCACTCCTGGAGACATGCAAGAGCTAACCTGAAAAAGGCCCTAAGCAACCTCAACTATCGAGATTTAGAGATGGCTCTGCTGTGAGCAGAGGGTTGGATTAGGCCATCTAGAGGTTGAAATGGCTGTCAAAGGAACAGTAGAAGAAGAATTTATGCACTGAGGTTTTCTCCTCCCTGTACTCCCTAAGTCTCTGTTAGTATAGTCAATTGTCAAATCCGTAAGAAATCTATCATCTTTTGTCAGTGAGTTCCACAGGTAAACTGCCTCCTTTGGTTTGCTTATAATGTGTTCTCTTGCACATTTTTAATGTCACATTTTTACTTCATTGCTGTAGAAAGAAAAATCAATTACCTGATTGATAGTCACTCCACCTGCTCATTATTTTATAGACCTCTCAATTCTGTATCCTTCCTCACCTGTTTTGCAGGCTGAAGACTCCAACCCTATTTAGATGGTCTCCATACAAAGCAATTCTACACCAAATCATCTTTGTTGTCCCTCTTTGAGGTGTTTCCAACTCTGTTGTATTGTTTTGGAGAAGAGGGCGAAGTGTGGCTCAGAAATGAGAAGTGTTAAAAGATGCTGGTGAGACACAGACAGAGACACAATGACGATTTCTGCTATTTGCTCACCACAACTGAGCATTAAGCTAACATGTGCATGGACTTGCATACGATCACAATCGTACCCCTGAGAGGTTACCACCAGCTCACAACTGTTTCATATGTAAATTCTGAGTTATTTTTCTCCACAAGAGCACATTGTGCCTGACAAACTTAGGAGCCTTTCACAACGGTGTTTGACACTGTCCCACACAATATCCTTGTCTCTATATTGGAAAGACATGGATTTGATGGATGGACTACTCACTGAATAAAGATTTGGCTAGATGATCACATTCAAAGAGTTCTGGTCAATGGCTCAATGTCCAGGTGGAGACAAGTGACAAGTGGTATTCCTCAGGATCAGTACTGGGGCTAACACTATTAACATCTTTGTTGCTGATATGGACAGTGGGATTGAGTGCATGCTCAGCAAGTTTGCCAACAGCACCAAGCTGTGAGGTGCTGCTGAGACATTGTAGGGAATGGGGGACCTCCACTGTGTCGCCGTTCAGGGGGATCTTGGCAGGCTTAAGAGGGGGGCCTGTGTGAACTTCATGAAGTTCAACAAGTCCAAGTGCAAGGTCCTGCACCTGTGTCCAGGCAATCCCAAGCACAAATACAGGACTGAGAACAGAACAGGACTTGGGAGTGCTGGTGGATGAAAATATGGCTCTTGCAGCCCAGTATGCCAACTATACCCTGGGCTGAATCAAAAGAATTGTGGCTAGCAGAGAGACAGAGGTGATTGCTCCCCTCTACTCCACTCTCATGGGGCACCACCTGCAGTACTGAGTTCAGCTCTGGGGTCCCCAGCACAAAAAGAACATTAACCTGCTGGAGTAGGTCCAGAGGAGGGCCGCAAGGATGATCAGAGGGCTGGTGCACCTCTCCTGGAAAGACAGTCTGAGAGATTTGGGGTCGTTCAACATGGAGAAGAGAAGGCTCCTGGAAGACCTTACAGTGGCCTTACAGTACCTAAAGAGGGCCTACAGGAAAGATAAGAGGGACCCTTTACTGGGGTCTGTAGTAACAGGACAAGAGACGATGGTTTTAAACTAAAATACAGTAGATTCAGATTAGAACTGAATTTAGGAGGCATTTTTTCCTCTAGGAGGAATTTTTTACTCAGAGGGCGGTGAGGCACTGGAATATATTGCCCAGAGGAGCTGCAGATGCCCCACTCCTGGAAGCGTTCAAGGCTAGGATGGATAGGGCCCTGGGTGACCGGAGCTTGTGGATGGCAACCCTGCCCACATCGGAGAGGACTGAAACTACATGATCTTTAAGATCTCTTCCAACCCAAACCATTCTATGATCCCATGAACACTGTTTTTCATGTACCTATATTGAATTTCATCTCCTGATCAATTGCATGCTCATTCACTATCATAAAGTCCTTCTGCAATTATTGAGCCAGTTTTCATCCTATTAACCTAAATAACTTTATAAAAACAGTTAATTTTCTCACTTCACTATCCAAGCTCTATTTCTGCGTCTTTTAGAAATATACTGAACAGCACATAGTTCAGGTCAGATCCTTATCGTGTCACCACTGATAACTTCACTTTGCTATAAAAAGTGGATGCTTATTCCTACTTTCCTTTTCCTACTTTCTACAAGTTAGCCACAGAAGAAAAATGTCGTCTTCTCTTTTATGCCATGGATTTATCTTTATTTAAATACTTTCATGAGGCAACCTTGTCAAATCCTCTTTCAGAAAGCCAGATCTCTCTTGTCCTCAAACTTGTTACATTGCCCAAAATCTCTGGGCCTTTTTACAAGACAAGATTTGTCTTTACAAAAGCAGATGCTGACTCCTTTTTTGATGTCATAATCGTTGCTTTCTCTATTACCTCTTGCCCAGATATCAGCTTTAATAGTCTGTGCTTTCTTCACATTTGGAGGCTTTTATTTGGAACCCGTTTTGAAAATCAGCATTGTATTTGCCATTTCTAATTCTCAGCACTGAGGTAGACAGTCTTGCAGTTCTGCCGAGAAGTACATAGCAGTGAAGGCCATCTGGTCCTGGGGAACGGGCATATGGACCATCATCCTACAGCCTGCCCAAGCTAGATGCTCTGTCAGGTCATGTGACCACCAGACAAATAGGTTCTATTCACAGACTAGTGCAGATCCCATTTCTTTACTCCATAGCACTGCAGTCCTCAAAACAGAACAGTCATTTATACTGATGGTGAAGATGACACACTCTGCTCTTCCATAAAGGACAATTAAAACTGTAGCAAATCAAAAATCACTAGGATTAAAAACGTCAACCACCTGACAACCCTCTGTATGAAAACATTTTGAAATGCTCCAGCTTCACAGCTTGCAGAATAATTGCAGTGGGCTGGGCATCACAAACTGTTCGCTCATTATCGAAGTGAGGAGGAGCAATGGTAACAATAACAAAAACACCAAAACTCTAGTCCACCAGCACCTTGCTTAAGGTGTATTCTTCCTGTGTGTGCCCACTTCCTACTGCCAGTATTCTTGTTTTTCCCACCGACTCTGTTTTCTTGCCTTAACTAACACAGAGAGCACTCACCCACAGGATGGCATCAGGACCTTGACACGCAGAATGCCACTGATGGGATTTAAAAGCAGCTGTTGGAGGAAGTATCACACCCCTAAACCAGGGGGTCCTAGAAGAGGAAATAAAGCAAAATTGGAAGTAGCAGGAATGGACTTGCACGCTGCTGCCATGGCTGAGTGATCATGGCAGTCAGTGTCAAGGCTCGGGAAGGAGCAGCTGACAGCTCTTCGGGTCTGCCGTGCGCCCCGTGACTCACCCGTGTCTGATCCACACAGGCAGGATCCTGACAGAGCTCTGTTTGTTTCTGGGCAGACTAAAGGTTGTAGCTCCAGGCTAGGCAAAAAGCAGGCCTCACGCAGAGGGCTTGGTTTTCACCATTTGCAAAACACTTCCTGGGCTGTAGTTAATAAATAACTACAGGGGTGGGGGAAGGCCAGGCTGGGAGAGATAGGTAGACACGGAAGGGATGGACTGCTCTTCCTGCCTCCTATCCACTCTGCTCACGCCCTCGCCAGCTACATTCCTACCTGGTTTGTAACCAAGGCACAGAAGGCAAAAGCCAACACAGCTCTCACAGCTGTAGCTTGCTCTCCCAGCCTGTGGTGGCTGAGAGCCCTTCTTTGCTCTTAGCCCTGCCCAGAGACCCTAACACTTCCGTGGGCAATGGGCACATGTGCCAGAAGGCTAAAAATCATGCATCTTGTGTGTCTTCCTTCATAAGGTGAAAATAACAAACCTTCACATGAGAGAGAACACACTCCTCTCTGTCTCAGAAAATGCAGGATAGTTATACATTGCAGCCAAAATGGGCAAGCACAGTCCTCCCTCTCTATGCCAGTCCTCGCTACATCATGTTGCCACTTTTATCATGAAGTTGACCACACATTTAGACAGAAAACAAGAATAAGGCCCCAGAAGCTCAATGTAGGAGTGTATGGAAAAGTGTATGAATTAGCAGCACTAACTGCTGGTGACAGTGGTCTCAGCTGCATTTACATCACTTCTGAACAGCTTCTTAGGGACAATATTGTTTTCAGGAACACATTGCCTAGAACTTTTCAAATAGCACAATTGTAAATGCTTGCTCTTGCAAAGACATCTTGACAAATTGGAAGGCTGGGAAATCACCAACCAAGTACAGCTTAAAATGAGCAAGTGCTGTATTCAGCACCTGGGATGAGGCAACCTTGTATCTATACATAGATGGGAGAAGATGGGGTGGAGAGCAGCCCCACTGAAAGGGGTCTAGGAATTCTGGTTAACAGCAAGTTGAATCTGAGTCTCACAGTACCATACTGCTCCTCATGAGGGGAGCAGAGGGGCTGAGCTCTGCTCTCTGTGACAGCAACAGGACCCAAGGGAATGGCATGGAGCTACATCAGAGGACGTCAGGCTGGGGATTAGGAAAAGGGTCTTCACCAGAGGGTGGTGGGGCCCAGGAACATGCTGCCCGTGGCCTCATACTGCTGGACCTCAGAGAGCACTTGGATGTTATTCTCAGACATAGGGTTTGAATTGAATTAGGAGCGGTGCTGTGTGGAGCCAAGGCGTGGACTCGATGACCCTTGTGGGTCCCTTTCAACTTTGCATACTCTGATTCTGTGATTCTAATGAGGCTTAGCACCTCTTAAACAGCATCAAAAAAGAAAGTGACTTAGCTATACAGGTGTTGTGCTTTCACACTAAGGCTTGCATCAGCAAGTGTATTTTCTGCAGAACTTGGTGCATGCCAGCCCCTTGTACCACAAGCTCAGGTCTCACCACATGAGGTGGGCACCGCTCTGACTGCCCCGCATCACGAAGAAGGACCTATACCTGCAGAGCAGCATCGGCTTGTGTCCATTCATAAGCCAATGAGGGCACTTTCAAGAAGTCTTTTATTCACAGCCACACACACAAACATGCATAAAGAAGCCAGTTCGTCTCACACCAGCATCTTCCTTGTTTAACCGCTCAGTTTCCCGGGGCCGGCTGAGCAGCAGCGCAGACAACCCCAGCCACGAGGGAAGGCTCCGGTCGGAGCCCTGGGGACCACCAGCACCAGCCCAGACGGCGGCGTTACGACGCGGCCACCCCGCCAATGCCAGCCCCGTGCGGCGGCAGCGTCATGGGGGGCAGGAACATAGCCTTCAACTTTCCCGACATGCTGGCGATCTCCGGGTCCTGCGACTCGTAGGACTTGATCAGCCGGGCGAACTTCAGCACCCCTGCGAAGGGAGGGAGGGAGGGACAGAAGAAGACAGCGCTCGGCGGAACAGGCCCTGCCCCCCCCGCCAGGACTGCCCACCTTCGCCGTCGCTGCTGAAGCCGTAGGCCTTGATCACGTCCTGCTGGATCTGCGTGGCCACGGGCAACAGGAACTGCAGCATCTTCCCCATGTCGTTACACGCGTTCTCCCGGGCCTCGTCCATGCGCTGCACGTTCTCAGGCGCCCCGAAAGCCTTGATCACCTCGGCCAATACCACTGCGGTGACAAAATCCCCTCACGCAACACGCCACCACCCGCCCCAACCCGCAATCCCCACCGCTCACCTTTCGCCTGCTCCGCGCTGAGCGCCGGCGGCGGAACCTGCGCGGAGGCCGCCATGGGGCCCTACCCCTCAACGCTAACCGCCACCTCCCCCCACCCGCTCACGGCGCATGCGCCGCCAGCCCGCCGCACCGCCCTATCATTACACCGCACTGTGGGGCTTCCCGCGGGGCGGGAAACCTGCTAGACAAATACTAAAAGAGCTGAAATCACTGCCGAACGGCCTCTCGCGCGGAGGCCGGTAAGGCGCAGACCTGCCCCGCAGTGAGGGCGAGTGAGCCGCTCGCCCTGGGCCGCCGCCTGAGTGTGCCCATGGCTCTCCCAAGCAAGGTGCCGCCCGCTCCGGGCTGTCGGCGGCTGCCGTAGCCGCGCACCACGACGGCGCCGCGCCGCTCTGGCCGTATGCAGATCAGCCGCTTCTCATTGGTGCCGCTGCGGGCACGCCCCGCCCCGAGGAGATGACGGGCTCGACTCGGCCTCGGGCGAGCGCTGCGATTGGCGGGAGGTGCCGGGCAGGGGGCGTGCCCTCCACGCGCCCCGCCCACCGTGGGCCAGGGCGGGTAGCTCTGGGCGCTAAGCGAGAGAAATGAAGACAACGGAGTCTGTTTCTGGAAGGGTTTTTGTTCGTTTGTTTGCTTTTCTTTTTAAGAGCTTCATATATATATTTATATATATAAATTATTAGAATGTGTGGTGAGGAGTGCGTGGGGAACGTGGTCGGGGCATTTTTCCATATCTGGGCCGTGGGTCGGTTTCCTTTTCCTTTTAATGGTTAAGTAAATATATATATGGGGACCGCTCGAGTTATACAACCGTGAGATCAGACACGCACGCAGGGGAAGGGGGCACACGTTGCTACATCAAACTGCCACGTCTAATAGGATGTGCATGAGTCAAAGTACACCAAGTGGGGGGGCGAGGGCAGGGGTGCTGCTGGGGCAGGCCTGGCACGAGGACCGAGGGGCTCCTGTGGGCCATGGCCGTCCATGAAGTGTGGGGGAAGCATGGCCGCGCCCAGCAGTCCCACAGCGCTTGGCACCCAGCAGCCGGGAGCTGCCCTGGCAGCGGGCAGCAGCGCCATGTTTCAAGGGTCCGGGAACGCACCGCTCACATCCGAAGGGAGGCTGGAGAATGAGAGGCTGCTCAGGTTCATCTGAACAAGTTCCATGTTGCTTTTTGGCATGGCTAAGCAGTATCTTACACCTACAGTGTGTGGGGGGGAGGAGGCATCTAGAAGAAAGGCTCCACTGGGTTTGGAGGTGCGTCGTGGCTGCAGCTCCTGCTCACAGAAGCAGGAAAGGCGGCATCATGTACATGAATTCCCGTGAGTCCTTTTCTATTTAACACAACTGCTCCTTCAAAATGAAGGATGGAGCTGCTGCAATCTTGAATTCACACCAGTCTTTGTCTGTTTGAGCTCTTTGTGTTGCAGATTTTAATTCCTCCAGAGCTCTGCTCAAATCATGGACAGATCCTTTCAAGTCCATCGCTGGTGTTGCAGTCCCTCCCTGTGTGCTCTCCTCCGCGTTCTGCCCCCAGGATGCCATACCATAGCTCTGTCCCATCCTTTCTTGCAGTGTGCTGCAGGGTAGGATTGACACGCGTCACTGCAGCTTCCCCTCCCCTGGGATTTGGTTGATTCACAGAAAGACATGGGGATGTCGTGTTGACAGTTGGAGTCCATTTAAAGGGGTTTGTCACTTTCCTTCTTCAGGTGACTAGGATAAAGGAGAGGAACAAGGTGATTGTGAGAAGGAAGATATAGGGAGAAATTATTTAGTATTGTGCAAATGCCAGTTGCTAGCTTAGTCCTGCACGACAGTGCTGGCTTGGGAAACCCTGCAAATCCTTCATATAAGAGGGGCTATCCAAAACATAACATGCTGCACTTCTCACCCAACAAGCTTCTGTGAAAGCCTTGCCTTGGCAGGGGCATCCAGCCCTTCGAATGGTTGGCATTTTGGCAAAGGTATCAGTTACTTGTCGCTATATCAGCACATGTGAAACAGGTTGATTCCCTGCTGTGGACAGGAGCTGAACCCCCACCACAGCCTCTGGCTAATAGTCCATAGCTGTACACCACAGCAAGCAATCCCAGCATGGGGTCAGTCTGGAGCCACACACATACAGGGAAACATACCTCCAACCCCACTGCTTACATGGATGTACCCCTACCCCAGTGCTTCTGCCACGCTTAGTCCAAGCGTGATTTTGGTGCACGTACCTGTAGTAATCCTCTTGGGTGGGGAGTGGCACTCCATGCAGAGGGTGGTGAGCATGGAGCCATTGCTGCTGCTCCAGAGCCAGGCGCTGCAGCTCGGCTGACTGCGCGTGCATGGCCTGCAGCTGGTGCGCTGCTGACATGGGCGCAGAGAGAGACCCCGGCAGGTCTCTGTAGGGAGCAGCTGCACCAACAGACAAATGAGAGAATAAACTAGTTAATGTCACAGCTCCAACCTTGCCCATGCTCCTACAGACCACTCAAGGCTCTATGGCACTTAGTCTTCCAGTCTCGCCAACATGCATTGTACTACAGCCATCCCATCCCATGCCAGAGCCCTGCCTCATAAACGTCCACCCATCTGGTGACCCCCCATGGCTGCCCTGCCCCACGGTGCTCTGCTGATGCCCTCTGAAGGGGTCAAGGAGGTCTGAGAGCACTCTTACCGAAGAGCTGGTGGCGCAGCACTTCATTCTCATGGAGAGGGTGAGGGAGCAGAGGGTTGGGGATGGTGCCAGCTGGGTATGGGATCCGGGTGAGGTGCGATCCCGAGGCAAGCGGGTCGATCAGAGGGTGGACAGAGGCTGAGGCTGGGAAGAAAATATGTCAAAAGGTAATTGTCCCCTGCTTGGTAAGTCACAAAGGGAAGAGCACAGGATGCAACAACAAAACAGGCGCGGAGCAAGTCACTTTGCATTAGGGCTGGAACGATTTCAAGGCATGCAATGCAGTACCATTGCCTTTGAGTGTTACTCCTTTTGCCTGCACTGGATTTCATGTGAAGCAGTCTAGCCCGTACTCTGTGCTCATACTCTTCAGAGATGGTTCTGCAAGGGCCT
Source organism: Numida meleagris (assembly GCF_002078875.1). NCBI lineage: Eukaryota > Metazoa > Chordata > Aves > Galliformes > Numididae > Numida > Numida meleagris. The sequence goes on from NC_034409.1 coordinate 75,617,477, forward strand.
GCTCTACCATCTAGCCTGTACCCAAAAGCGAGATACTATTTTATACGAAAACTGCTTTTTCCAGTGCTTTAAAGCCACTGCCAGCCCATTCACTTGTATCCAATTGCCACCTCTGAACAGCTGCAGACGATTAGTGTGGGTGTCTGCCTGTGACTGCCACCACATCCTGCAGACCTTTCTCAGCACTGCCGTAGGCATGGCAATTTCTTTCTACTATATGCTGGTATGAGCTTTCCTTCCATGAGATTTTCATTCCTAAGCTAAGCTGCTTTTTACCTTGGTGTCCCGCGGAATGAGGAAGTGGAAGGGGCCACAACTCCATTCTGAAGGACAGTAGCCTCCAGTTCCTTACCATTAGCCATTCTTCTCCCCTATCCCATCCCAAGAGTGGCAGGAGCAAACTAGAGAGCCAACATTTCCTTGGCTTTAAGGATGCTTTTAAGGCTGCTGTTAGCAGGGTGCCCGTGCTCTCAGCAGAGCCTAGGGTGACGGATGCAGCCCACAGCCCCAGAGCGTGGTGGAACCAGCGCTCACATGGCGTTGCATTCTAAGGGTCCCAAACTAAAAGCTGTGGTGCAAGCAGTTTTGCTCTCCACCAAGCAGCAAACTCATGTGACATTTGCAAAAGATGCCAGCATCTTTCGTGGGACGGGAGGTCCAATGACCACGAGGGTGACATTTTCTGGGTGAGGAGGTGGGGCTGGGTCCCTCAAATCTTGCATCAGCAATATTTGGGCTTTCCCAGAGGCAGAGGGAGGGGATGCAGCAGGAGCAGAGCACTGCTCTGTGCAGTCCTTACCTGCGTGTATGGCGTCCTGCTGGTGGAGGTGGAGGTGGGAGTGGATGTGGGAATGCTGATGGTGATGAGGCGTCACATTGAGCATCTGCAGCCTGGCCAGCGGGTCATTGCTGAGAGCAGCCACCCGCTCGGCATGCTGGCGCTCGGCCGCCAGGCGCTCAGCATAAGACATGTCAGGACGCAGAGTGGGGCCAGCTGCCAGCGCCAGCCTCTCCCGCTCCAAGTGGCCCAGCCCCGGGTGGAAGGGAAAGGCGGGATGGAGACCGGGGGCCGTCTGCAGGCTGAGCCCACCGTGGCGTGGGAATGGATCCATGGCGGCAGCTGGCACGGCATGGAGCTGTTCCAGCTCAGCCGGCTTGACTTCAAAGCCAGGCTTGAGGCGCTCACGCAGGTCACGGTCCCTCAGGTCTCGCTCGCGGGCTTCCCGCTCCCTCAGCTCCCGCTCCCGTGTGGCCGGGTCACTGCTGTAGATGGCCGGCACATTGTAACCCAGCAGGCCTGGGTCGATGGCACCCAGCGGCACGTAGAAAGGGTGGTTGCGGTTGCTGGGGGACATGACGTGGGGCCGGGCATATTCGCTGAGTGTGCGCAGGGCCGGGGTGTCGGGGCCCAGGTAGGGGGGCACAGTTGCCACAGCGCTGCCCTGCTCAAAGGAGGGGCGGTGGGGGACGGGCCCCAGTGAGGAGCACTCCACCGGCCGGCCCTCCTGGGCCATCTTCTGCAAGAGAGCAAAGAAACAGCATCAGGATACCTGCGGCCCACTGCCGAGGGCAGCCTGCAGCATCCTCCAGACCTACCACGCTCCTCTCCAGCTCCCGCTCCTTCTCCCGCTCCCGCTCCTTCTCCCGCTCCCGTTCCCGCTCTCGTTCCTTCTCCTCCCGAGCCTTCTGCTCAGCCTCCCGCCGCACTTTCTCCACCAGGTCTGCTCTCTTCTTGGCCAGCTTGGAGCCATCAAGGGGCACGAAGTACAAGTCCGTGCGGGAGCAGGAGTTGAAGCCACGGTCCAGGTGCTTGTTGAACCTGAGGGCATCAAATGCAGCATGTCAGTGCAGGAGGAACGGGGACAGGACAGGGTGGGGATCCCCTTGCCCCTACCTGGCTGACTGGCTGGCGTGGCTTGGCACATCCACCACTTTGGGTGGTGGCGAGGGGCTGCGAGCAGGTGGCACAGGGCTCTCTGGGGGCTCATACTCCTCTGATGGCTCCTGCTTGATCTGGGCAGCACTGAGTGGCAGTGGTGGGGCTGGAGTGGCTAAGCTCCCTGGCAGTGGTGGGGCAGGTGGGGTGGGTGAGGCGGCCTTGTAGCCACTGGCCACAGGGGAGGACGCTACCCGGTAGCCTGGGGGGGTTGCAGCCCGGAAGGGGGCAGCCGAGGAAGCTGGGGGTGAGCTTGGCTTGTAGGGAGCTGGGGGCTGGAAGGTGGGGATGGGAGAGGCCGCACATTTCCCATATGGGGCCACAGCCGAGGGGGGCATCGGGGGCGAGACGGTCTTGTAGGGGGCCGCAGATGGGGAGGCCATGGTGGTGATGACAGTAGAGAGGGTGGTAGCTGCAGAGGTGACTGGAGGGCCGGCCCCATGGGCCGGGGAGGGGGGTGGTGGTGGAGGGAAGGTGTAGGTGGCAGGACTCTGCCCTTGGGGGTGAGTGCATATGGAGGGGTAGCTTCCCTGGGAAGAGGTGGAGGAGGAGGAGGAAGAGGAAGAGGAAGAGGAACAGGAGGAGGAGGAAGAAGGGACTGTAGCAGCTGAGGGAGCCTGGCTGTAAGTGGCCTGGCTGTGGGGAGGGTAGAGGCGCAACCCATACGTGGCATGAGATGGGTGATGGCTGTTGGACTCCAGGGCATGGGGGTAGCCCCCAGGGGGTTGTGGGGGGGCGGCTGCTACTGCTGGGGAGACCCCCCCACCACTGCTATGGCCGTGGTGGTGCTGCTGGGGTGGTTGCTGGTGATGGGGAGACTGACCAGGGAAGGAGGCAGGGAGGTGGGAGCTGGCATTGCCCAGGGGGCGGCTGTAGGGGGGAGGGGCCTGGCTCCATACAGGCTGTGAGGGTAGGGAGGGCTGGGTGTACTTAGGGGGCTGGCTCGACACCGAAAGGCCACTGGGCGGGGGGAAGGAGTGCCCGTAGGAGGCAGTGTAACTGGGCAGGGGCTGGGTGGGGGAGGGCTGCGGGTACTGAGCAGAGGAGCTGGAGGGCGGCAGCGGTGGAGGGGCATAGGGGTAGCGTGAGGGGGCCAGGGGCTGTGCCTTGTCCTGGCCCATCCCATGGGGTGATGTCAAGTGCCCACTCAAGGCCTGCCCTGCCATTCCTGGGGAACTGGAGGCGGCAGCCACGTTGTTCAGTGGGCGTAGGGCCGGTGGGGGTGGCAGGTTGGCTGAGACATGGGGGAAGGAAGGTGCGGAGGAAGGGGGGGCAGGCGGTGGGTTGGCTGGGGATGTCTTCTGAGGGGGCAACCCCCCGACCACCGATGCCAGTGAGATGGGAGTGGTGGGCGGTGGATTGTGCTTGGCACTGAGGGTCTGCTCACGACCCCCCGGTGCTGAGAGGCCCCCTGCTCCACCAGCTATTTTGGAACCAACTTGAACAACATTGGCTGTAGGGTAGAGAGGAGCGTGGGTGGAGGTGGAAGAAGAGGAGGAAGAAGAGGAGGGGGCAGAAGTGGTGGCTACAGCAGAAGAGGAGGAGGCGGGTGTCTGCGGGGCTGGAGCCTGGAAAATGCGGGAGGCCTGGCCCTCCAGCTGGGAGTGGTAGCCACCAGCAGCGGGGCCCTGGGGGTGGGCCTCGCCTGAGAGACTGAAGCCAGGCTCAGGTGGACGGGCCAGGCTGTCAGAAGCGGGGGCAACCGGAGGACTCTGGGGGAAGAGTGGAGGGTGGTGGTAGGAGAGGGATGGGCCCTGGGACAGCACAGAAGAGGAGTCGGAGTCATTCTCCACGCTGCCTGGGCTGTAGACACTGGGCGAGGTGCTCCTGTTATCCTGGTCAATGTCCCGTGGGTCGCTGCTCATCTCATCATTGAAGCTGTGGCCATCAAGGCTGTCAACGTCAGAAGGGGATGGAGGGCAGGGTAATTCCTGAAGTAGTAAGAGGAAGGAGAAGTTATGTGACCTCCCGGATCACGCGTAACACTTTTCAGTCTCACCTTCCTCTGCTATCCCTAGCATTAGAAAAGCACACTGAGGAAGGAAGCTTCATTTGGCAATGTATTAAAAACACTTGCTGCCCTTCAGAACAGCAGCTCAGGTGCTCTGGGGTACTTCATCACACGCTTGGGGAGGAGATGATGATGGGCATCTCATGTTCAGGGCACAGTAACCGTTACAGATGAGGCTGAGACTTAATGCATCTGCAAGGTCCCAGCACCACCACCGGCAATGGGCTGCTGGCCAAGGTATGAGCCAGTGCTACCACCAGGTGGCACAGCAAGGGGAGGGAGGTAGTGCTGCCCACACAGCCCCCAGACCCACAGTCCTCCTTCCTGAAGGGCTTTCCTTAGCACCCTGCTTAGAGATGAGACCTGCTCCCTGGCCTTCTTCCAGCCCTTGCCCCGAGCACGTACTCTCTGCCCTACTCCTTACCTTTTGGGGTTCCCTCTGTGTTTACCATTGCCCCCTTCCCCGCACTGCTTGGTGATTAAGCAGTTAACGTGGACAACTAACAAGTGAGCCTCAGAGCTTACAAGAGCAGTTCAACTGAAAAAAGATCAGTGCTGAGCTGAGCAGTGTCCACATGGAGACATTACATAGGTGTAACTGCAGGTGTCACTTGGGCTCTGCCCGCGTAAGAGCTGCAGAGCACAATCTGAGGTGGCAAAGCTACTGAGCAAACAGAATTTGGAGCTAGGCAGGCGTGAGCAGCACAGGTAAGGTCCAGAATGTGCCAGTAACCACAGCAGAGAACTCACCTCAGTTTTGGTCTTTTTTGGAGCATTGCTGTCCTCCCCCTCACTTTCAGAGATCTCTTCTGTTCGGCCCTGCTTGCTGCCTTTGGGGGTGCAGGATTCCTCCACTCGGCCTTTCTGCAAGGCAGAGGAGAGAAAACAGAGAAGTGAGAGGGCCACAGGGAAACCTCCCATCCTGCCTGGCTTTGCCAGCCTGCAGCAAGCGAGGAACAGCACCATCTCTGCTGCAGACCATAGCAGGCACTGGGACACTGTAGTGGCAACACCAAGCCAGGATATGGCAAAAAGCAGTACTGAAAATGGAGATATCAGGAAGTACAAAGTACTGGGGATAAAAGAAGGGAATCCAACCCCTACAGATAGCTAACTCAGCATGGGTTGCATGGTAGATCCCATCTGGTCTGCATGGCTGGATTCCCAAATGGGTCATGCCCTTCCTGGGCAGCCCTCTGGCACCCACGAACCACCCTACCACACACTACTTCATACTACCTTTGTTGCTTGTCGGGATTTCTCAGCTTTGCCATCACTGCTGGAGGTGCTTACACCACTGGGGGAAGCTCGACCCCGTGACCTGAGCTCCTCTCGGGGCCCTGGAGTCTCTTTCTTCCGTCCACTCCGCATAGACATCTGGAGAGGGATCATAGGGTCAGTTCTGCTTTGCAACTCCCTCCACTCCTGTCCTGTCCCCTGCCCTCCCAAAGCCCCAAATGCTGGCACTCCACCACACCAAACTCATGTTTGGTGCTCGTTTTGCTGCGAGCCTCAGTCCCAACCCACAGCACTTTCTGGGCTCCGGGATCCCACCTCCCTCTTCCGTCTTACGTACCGAGTCCTTGTTCTGTCGTGTCTTCATTCTTTTGGGTGTGGGACCCCCATTCTCTTTGGCACGGCTTGATGAAAACATAAATTTTTATCTCTCTGCAGCCCACTTCCGCTGTTCTGAGGGAGACTGAGGTGGGCAGGAGCAGGTCTTCTGGAAGGGAGGGCTTACACCAGCAAGGCAACACGACTCTGGTGGGCACTGAAAGGGAGAGAAGAAGATAAGAGAGGAGGAACAGTGAGTAGACTGGGGGACATCCTTTTGGTTTGTTATAGAAATATGACAAAATTATTACTGTTTCTTTAGTCATTATGCACAGATGCAAGGATCTTTACCAAGAATGCAATAAACTTTCCCATTTGTAGGAGAAAAGATTAGTTCGCTGTCATCTCTGATTTCCAGTTTCTAGGACTGATACAAATATTAGTGAGGCAGTCAGGATGCAACAGTAATTTTTTCGAAGGAAGCAGGGAGGAATGAGTTATCAGTATTTTGATTTTCCTCTGAAATCATTTTGGTATTTCCATTTCCTTGTTTACTTATCTTCAGAGAGAGAGAAGAGTTTTTAAAAAAACACAATAGACAAATGCTTTAAAATGCTCCTCATCACTAATTTTCTGACTTCAGAAGTTCCTCTTTGCACTTGTTGTCAGTGCAGTACGTTATCCTTAACTGGCCACGTGCTATCATTAGCTAACTCTGTGTAACGAGCCCCCTGAGATCTCTGCTGCAAGGAGGATGATACAGCCCTGACCTCCCCAGACCACACACAAGTGCTTACATGTACCAGCATGTTAGGATGCTTGTGTGACAAGTCTTGCTCCTGCTGTTCAATGTCCGAAATAGGTGCAAGAACATTCATTTAGCTTTGATGTTGCATGGCACAAGCAGCATCATTCTGTTTAGCTTGGAGCATCTCCCTAGACCTCCTTCCTCCCCATACACTCTGCTGTTTCTCCATGGACCAGACAGTCATGCCCAGAAATGCACAGCACTTTGCACCAGCAGGAAGATTTCCAAGCTCCCTCTGAAAAAATGTACAGATCTGTGCCATGTCCTGAAAGGACTGTTAGATATTTAACATCCCATGATGTCAGAGGGTTCCTAGTTCAGAGTATGAAAGCACCATGATTCTGTTTGCCTGAGAACTGTGCTGGGGTGAGTAAGGAATGCCGCTCCTGAAGCTGGTTTGCTTGGCTCCAGCTCAGGACCCTTTGCATTGCTCTGCACTGCACAGGTGTATCCAAAGAGACTGTCCTTCTCCAGCCTGTTGTACAAGCTCCTGTACCCAGCATCTGGGATGGACAATCTGCAAGATAACAAGATCTGTCCCATGGTTGAAGCACCAGGAAACATATACTCGTCTTCTGGGTTATATGCTTGGCTCTAGAAGCATTGTGAAGTTTTGGGAATAAGTCTAAGGCTTGAGAGTCAGGACTCCTAGAGACCACCGCAGATTTGGAAAGGTCAGCCTCTAGCTGGCCAGTGCTGGAGCGTGGAAGCGCTCTCACTTCTCTCCAAAGGGAGCTGAAGTCAGAGATCAGAGCAAAAGCAGGAAATGGGAGAGCTCATGGCCCAGCTGCTGAGTTGTATGGCCTGAGTCGCTGCTTTCCACTGCCTCCATCTCCCTGCTCATTAAAGGGAAGTAATTTCCCTGACCTGCTCCTTGTGGCATTCCTCATCTTCCCTGACCAGTGCTGAGACACTCACATAGAAGGTACTTGGGAAGAACAGGGATTGTTTGTTTTAATTTCATTAATATTTTATTTGACCCTCACCATGAAAGCCACAGGGGACTCATCCAGCATTAATTCTCACAAACAACAATTCATTAACTTAGACCTCTTCTTTAATAGAAAAATAGCTCACAGCTGTTGAGAACTGACCTACTGGAGCCAGAGCACTCTCCCAACCCCTATGAACTGGTATCTTTTACAGCCCTGCTTTTCTGGCATAACCTGGCCTTCAGCTGCTAATTCAGTCAGTTACACTGATGCTAGAGTGTATTCCAGATAAGCACCTAGAATTACTATTTCTGACAAGAAAGGAGTGCTGTAAGGAAGGCAATCCTAGCTTCAACCCCAGCACATGCCATGTTGGCAGCCCTCAGGTACCAGCTCCACTCTGACTGCATGCACAGTGCCAGCAGCAGCCCACCGCCGACATGTTGCTGCTCTTTATTTCGCACTCAGCAGCAATGCCACCCACAGTGGACATTGTCATGTGGTGCAGAGGACTCACTTCAGCCTTCTAGCAGCTCCATAATAACGACGACGGCCGTCTACCCAGGGAGGTAAGGCAAACGCTTACTTAAACCTCCCTTTCTAAAGGAAATACAAACTCAGTATTTTTCGCAGCTGCCGAATACATAGCACCAAACAAAGCCAGAAGCAAACGGGTACATTTCAGTAGACAATCATTAACCACTGGGGCAGAAGTTTCTGCCATTTAGAGGGTTAAGACTTTTCTAAAGCAAAACTGACCCACACGTTATTTGGCTCAGCACAGCAATGGCTATGTCAGAGGTCACACCAGAGGATCACAGTGCTGCTTCTAATCTTAACATCCGCAAAATAAAAGGTTGCAGTAGGAGCCCTGGCAATTAACAAAGTGTAAAACCTGGGCTACACCTAGCCCTTCCCATCACAGAAGATCCCCCTAAGCGCCTCTGAAGAGTTCTTACCACCCTGTGGTTTTGTGAAAATGAGACATTTGGTAGTGCTGCTGCCAAAGGGATAACCTTTTCCTGGCCTTGTGAAGCCCTTTACAGGTTAAATTGAGTTATGAGGCACTGGGAATTGCTACTTTCTGTTTGTATTTGTATAACCCTGCTCAGTCAGGCGCACTGCCAAGAACCCACCATATTCTCCTGCAAGCCCCATGCAGCCTCCTGCACATAACAGGCATCCCCACATGGCACCCAAAATGGATCCCACTCCTCCAGCCACCAGACCCAGGTGGTTCCCTGCCCCATCCAGGCAGCCAGGAGGCCTGGGGCTGCTCTGCTAGGGGAACCAATACAATCTGCTCTTCACAGGCTGCGGTGTGAAGCGGCTCTTCACAGCTAACAGAGCTGGAAGAAAGTCCAGCCCTAATGGGACACGTTCACATTTTACCTACTTAAACACATGCTTTTGTTCTCTTAGAAAGTCACATTAATGTCCTTAGTTCTGTGTATCATTTATAAACTAGATTGAGGCTCTAAGAAAAAAAAAAAGTTCGTAGATGGCAGCAGAAGCACAGACAGCCTAGAACGGTGTCTGGGGGCTTGTCTGGGGTGGTAAGAGACAAACAACCCTAATACTCCCTAGAAAACTTGCGTGTCTATACCCAGAGGTATAGCCCACACATGCTGCCAGCAGCAGGGAGGACATTTTGGTGAGACAAGGAGGCCTGGAAGATGCCCCAAGACCCATCAGGCCTGAGGGGCCTTGTCACCCCAGCCAGTGCTCACCAGCAGGGTCAGTCCTAGAATGGGCAGCCCAAACACAGGGCTCTGGTCTGCCTGAGGTCAAATGCCAGCCGAGTCCATCACGGCTTGGCAGATCACATCCATAGCTGGGGGCACAATGCAAAGATGCCAAGGTGCGTGGCCAGATCACGGCCGGACGGGTCAATGTGACAGCACCTGTACTTGCTACCTGCAAACCATGCTTGGGCATCATCTCAGAGAGTGCTCACTGGCACTGGCCAAGGGTAGTACAAGGGAATGCCGTGCCAATGGACAGCCAACTGTGCATGAGTGTTAGAGCCTACTTCAGTTTGCAGACATATGGCCTGGCCAGAGTTATCTTCCACTAGGTGACAGTCCATGGAAAATGACTTCTGAGTGAGAATTCAGTAGAGTTCCTCCTTTAGTCTAAACACAGATGTTCTGAAGTTCAAAATTTATTGTTTTTTTTTTCTTTTGGGTCTTTTGCTTGTTTGTTTTTCAGTTAGGAATCATCAAGAGTACACTGTGACAATTCCTTAAGTCATTTTTTAAATGTAAGAACTACGTCCAAAATCCTATGTGAAATCAAAGGCATTTGCCTTGCCAAGGCAGGGTCTCAGAACTAGAGGGATTATCCTCCTCTGCAATTTATTAGCTTCAAGTTCATATCCTGGTTTTTCTCTCCCTTCTCCTCCAAAAGGATGAAAAGAGGTGGTGAAATGAACAAGGCAGCTTCACAACAACATACTGCAGATGCTGAAAAGCATCCTGAAAGCAAGATGTGATGTAAACCAGTGTATCCCCCATGGCAGGTAAAGACCACTCCGAGGTGAGCACCCACTGGAGCAGGAGTGCACTGGAGCACCCACTCGAGGGGGGAAAGGCAGTAGCTGACATATCTTACACTGCATAGTGTTTCCAGGCAATATATTTTCAATTCCTATCCCCGTTTCCTTTACTTATAAAATCCCAGAGATTCAGCTGGGGTTAACAACTGTGGAGTATCTGAAAATAAAAAAAAATTAGCTAAAATACTGAAGTCAGACATCCTGATGCGTGACATTTCCTAATGGCTACTTACCTGACTTTGGGCTCAAATCCTGGTGTTTTAGTGCAGGGCATGCAAGAGGGAGGGAAGGGAAAAAGTGCTGCATCCAGCATTAGATAGAAATAAATGAGTACGTTGGGGCTCAGGTTGCATGTTGCAGCCTTATTGCCAGTCCTCCAATATGTACACCAAGTGTGAAAATGACTGTGTAAGTGGAAAGATTAGGATGCCAAAATCACTGAATATAAAGCTGGCAGTTGGCAAATGCTTGTGGCTAATATTATCTCGGTTGCAAACAATCTCATGACTTGCAAATTTGTAATTAATTTATTTTTTTCATATAGTAACTTTTGTTACGAAGAAGTATGCTTATGTGACACTAAATGAAAGGTAGTAATCGACACAGGTATTTTTCTGGCTGGTACAGAATAATTACAACAGCCAGTGGATGCAGGGGCTGTGAGCGCAGGCTGGAGACTGGATTAGTGAAGGAGTAAGATGGCAGACCTGGTCATATGATCATCCTCCAGTTAAAATTCCTGCCTGCTCAGTGAGCAAAGTTTAACCTCATCTCTCTCCTCAAAATGACTGCAGAGCTGGGGGATCCAGCTCTGCCTACTGGAGCTGCCAGGGTTTTCATACCAAAACAACTACGTTTTTCCTTGACCTCCCCAGCCTCCCTGCCCATTGCCAGCCCCCACCTCCTGTTGCTTCACAGGACAGTGTAAACTGCTGTTACGGCTCAGAAATCAGAATGTATGAGTTCAGCGCAAGAACGGTGATGATTTCCAAATTTAGTTATCTTCTGTAAATAAAAAAATTTATACTACTGGAATTTCATTACGTTCTTCTAGCTAAACTATATTCACCAAAGTATCACATAAAATGTGTCACTATGAAGCATTTTGAAATAAACTTTACCAATACATGTAAATCTACATTTTTGGAAACTTCATTCTCTACCAGAGGTCAAATTATACATAAATACAATAAGTGAACAAACCCTCAGTGGTTTAGATCTACCTACATAAATACTAAAATAATGCTGGAGCTCAACTTCAGTCACTAGGTTTAGCCTTTATCTTATATATTTCATAACAGCAATACTTGTTGACAAATTCACTTGCCATGACACCTAAGAGCTTCTTTACCCCTGTAAAATAACAAATAAAAATTAAAATGCTCCCTTTTCAAGAAATGAGGCCAAGTAAGAGTACTAAAAGATAAACTTTCAGAGTACTGGCACTCTAACGGGATAAAGCCAGTTTACTTTTTATTAAGTCTATATTAACGTTTTGTTTTCTTAGTCCCACACAACCATGAGATATCAAAATGTTAAGTATGAAAGCTGCAATTCTGGAAGTTCCACTCAACAAAAAAAAACATCTGAGAATAAAAAATGTTTTCTGATAAGCAGAGTGAAAGATAAAAACAATTAGGGTGAGAGCAAGGTAATAAATAATAAAAACATTTATGCATTTAATGACAGTTTAATTTACAGTATAGAAGAGGATATTATTTTTTGCAAAAGCAACTGAAAATGTAGTTTGATTCAATAAATGAAGGTTAGATGTACTAAAGAACGTTACATTAACGGTAAGTTGATTCCTGAGGGCACAGTAAAATGACTGTAAGTTGGAACAGATTTACTTAAAAATCTCAGAAGAATTATTCAGCTTTTCCAGAGGAGGGCCTCTGGATCTCCTGGAGATACAGGCTGGCAGGGCTGGTGGAAGAGCACAAAATGCAACATAGAGTGGGATGTAAGTTAACAAACACATGACTGAGGGATGGGATGCGTCGCCACCTCCATGCTCACTATTTTGGGAAGTGTAGCACCTTTGGTATTTGCAAGGCCTGAGCAAACCTCACCTCTGGAGTTGTTTAAGGGCCTACTGTAATTCATAACCTCCTTTTTTGAGTCCAGAGACTCAAAGAAAGATTTGGGTTGGATGGGAGCTCTAGAGGTCTCTTCTCGAAACTTCTGCTCACGGCTGGACTGGCCATAAATCTACGTGGAGTAGCTCAGACATGTCCCAAATATCTCAAAGAGCAAAGCCTCCCCGGCTGACCCGGGGCACCCATCCCAGTACTGAAACATCTTTGGAGGCAGGGGAGGGGGATTACTTTTGTTCAGTCATAATTTCCTTGCCGCAGCTTTTGACCATTGGCTCCATGTATCATGGCTCCAAATTGCTGCTACATGGACATTATCCACCTATTGACCTGTCATGGTTCCAGGCTTCTGCTCTAGGTCTTTACTGAGAGATATTGCTGGTAACTTTGCAGCTGCAGGATAAACATAAAAATACAACCACACCATCCACCCACCCCTTCTCTAACAAACCAATGAATGTCATGAATCGCCTCTCCTTTCTGCAAAGATATGTTGCTCTGCAAACAGCAGAGGCAGGCCCAGGCCATGGTATGGCTCTCTGCTCAGACCCTCTGTCCCAGGCAAACTAGTTGGAATGTGGAAGAGAGACAGAGAAAAGCTCAGGAGCTAAAAGGATTCAACCCTGTAAGTGGATTTGAATGAATAAAGTGCTGAAAGTACTAGGCCAGATGACAGAAAAGGTGCGAACTGACAGAAGAGGACTTTCCAAGAGGAGTGACTGAGCAACCAAATGGCATATGAACTTCCATCTACCCAAATATAAATTGCATGTAAAAATGCACAAAGAAAAGGATAACTCCATCTCCACATACAAATTGATGAACTCTTAACTGATCAGTGCCACTCAAGGGTGATATCCTCGGGGTATGAGAGGCTGACCCATGCAAACGTCACCTTGGCATCCTGTAGCTATCAAGGAAGTGAACAACTTGGTAGAAATGAACATAATCCTCCTGCAGAGGAGAGGGATTTATTAATCACAGGAAGGCTAAGGGGACCATTGTTATTTTGGAGGTATCAGACAAGTATTATCAGGCAATGAATAAGAAAGTATCAATGCCAAGGGACACCGAACTTGTCAGGTAGCCCACACAATGCTTTGGTTACCCAGCATCTGTAAAGATCAAAGTGTATTACAGAAGGTACAGAAAACAGTTTCCAGAATACTGAGGGACACAAAGAGTCTCTCTATCATGCCCAAGACCTATAAAGATATTACTTTTCTAAACATCACAATATAAAAGCTGAGGTCATGCAATTACTGTCTGCAGAACACCAAAAATTAAACACAAAGAGTCAGAAGAGCTACTTAAGCTAAGGAAGCAGGTTGGTATAAAATGGCTGCCAACAATTTTGAGATGGAAATGAGAAAACTCTTATCCATTTGGTGAAGCTCTGAAACAGCTTTCCCTGGAGCACAACAAGGGTAAAATAAAATCTTTATTATTAGCATAGAATGCATTAAGTTTGCAAAAGAAAGTAGCTGGCATGGTACCCAGAGGGGTTTTGCAGGCAGTGACCCAAGTATGGCCTTTGGATTCTCTGTTTCAAGGAACTCACGACTGACAGTGAAGCCAATGTGACAGCCCTTTGTGCAAAAGGGCAAGAGTCTGAGTGGGAAGAAGGCAGACAGACAGTCAAGGAGGAAAGGAGTGAACTAGGGCCAAGGAGATGGGTACAGGAACAGTGGAGCTGCGCACAGGAACAGTGGAACTGCAGGCTCAAGATACTGATAAGCTGTGAGTCACTCCCTTGTTTGGAATCCCATAGATCGTTGCCAGTCTACCGAACTGGCTAAGTGGGATGAACCTGCCCTCATCTGTAGGGCTGAGTGAAGGGAAACCTGAAAGTTTGTCACAGGAAAATTTACACGTGAAATCTCCAGAGATCTCCACTCAAATCCCCTGTTCACAGCAAACTGCAAGGCTACGCAAAATCATCATGAACATCTCAGGGAACAGTTTCCTTAGTCACACAGGAACTCATGCCAGCACTGAATTACTCTTGGGAAAGGAATAGAGATTTTGTCTTACGTACTTCACCAAGTTCACAAAGAACAATTGGATTTAGTTCTTATGATTTTACAAACTCAGAAAACGTGATGATTTTGGCTGAGTCAAGGTCTTCCTGATCATGATACAATGAAGTATTAGAAGTCACAAACATCTAAAGTTCTCCCTCATCCCAAAAGATTTTAAAATAACCAATTCATGCAAAAATGCTGCCATCTACATATAAGCATAATCTTCCTTTCAGAACCACAGATTCAGGCCTCCACCTCTCAAGTAAGCAACTGAGCTCATAGGCATGACTTTTACCAGATTAAGCCCAAACTGGATAGCCAGGGGAAAAGATATGATAGCAAAGGAAAACACTGCCTGAGATATATTAAACATATAAGGCATTAAAAGCATTGGGTAATCTTTATAAAGCACCACTTGGCAACCTGTGACCTAGTGCACAGATACAGCAGGAGCATGACCTATCTGGTCAAAAGAACCTCATGCATGGATCCACTGTCAAAAAGCATATTTCCCAAAGCTCACCACTGAGGGACAACAGTGGATCATCATGGAACTCACTGGCAGTTGATGAAGGCACTGGCCAAACTAAGTTTGCAGAAACACAGTAATCTTTGCAGCTGGTGCTGAGGCAGAGTATATGGCACAGATCAGTTGGTATTACTGAGACAATGAGGTTGCATAAAAAGACAAGCATTTTAATTATGGAGGATTTCGACATGAAGAACAGAAGAATGTAGAATGCTTTCAAGGATGAAGATCTGAGGATAAACAGAAGCTCTGAAAAGGCCTTGCAATTAACAGTCAATAGCATGCTGAACATGAATTCCCAGCACAGGACTTCTAAGGGGGCCATTCCTGAATGAATAAAATCGACCGTTCATAAAGAGAGGGATGCTCCTCAAGAGCAGGAATAGAGAAGTGTTTTTACCTGACTAGATACAGGACTGGTGAGGGGTCTGGTGCACAACCCTTATGACGAACAGCTGAGGGAGATAGGACTGTTCAGTCTGGAGAAGAGGAGGCTCAGGGGTGACCTTATCACTCTGTACAGCTACCTGAACCAAAGTTGTGGTGAGGTGGGGGTTGGCCTCCTCTCCCATGTAACTAGTGATAGGACTAGAGGGAATGGCCTCAAGTTGCACAAGGGGAGGTTCAGGTTGGAGGTTGGGAAATACTTCTCCAAGAGCATGGTCAGGTGCTGGAGGTGGTAGAGTTACCATCCCTGGAGGTGTTCAAGAAATGTTAAGATGTTTTACTGAGGGTCGTGGTTTAGTGGGAAATATTGGTGGTACGTGGACGGTTGGACTGGATGATCTTAGAGGTCTTTTCCAACCTTGTTGATTCTATGATTATGGGAGTAGCGTATGTAGTTTTGTCTTCAAAAATGATTCAAAAATGATGCTGACAAAATGACAGCTTCCAAGAAAGAACAATAAGGAAGATGTGAGGTCTGGTAACTCCCCTTCCTCTTTAGAAAGAGAGCCTTAAGAAGCTCAACACGTTTAGTTTATTAGAGTAAAGGTTAAAAGGTGATGACCATGGCCTATGAGTATTACAAAAGGAGAAGACTTCTGATAGGCCAGAGTTCTTTAATCTACAAACCAAAGACCCTAGATTTAATGGATAGGAGCTGTAGCTAGAAAAAGTTCAGACAGAAGCAGGGTAAAATCTGAAAACTGAGATAGATTAATTATTTGAAAAAACTTGCCTAGGGATCTAGTGTATTTCTAGTGTAGAAATCTTTAATGATTTTTCCCCTTTCTTCTAAAAAAATGCCCTAATGTTTTCTGTGAAGATCCCCAGGTGAAATTCCCTGCCTTATGCTGTTCAGGGTAGAAGCACGGTTAGCTAACCAGAGCAGGTTTTTTAATGCTGAAGTCATTAGAAGTCATAGAGGAGTTGAGCAGGGGCTAGTCCTGGGTGAAACCATACTTTGAAAGCATCGGTCTAGCAACATATAAGGAAAGCCTGATGAACAATCATGATTGGCTCATAGAGAGTAAACTGCTGGCAAGCTCTGAATAATTCTGAGGAAAATCACTTCATCTGTTGCACTGTCTGAAAGAAAACCAGTAGCATACACAATATACTACTTTAGAGATACAACTTACATCCAATATACTACACTACACAGTCTTTAGTTAAAACATAATATACAGTGTATTGTGATGCATACTGCATGTGATGTACTATGTTATTATATACGTATATAGTGTGGTGTGTGAGTATATATATGTGTGTGTGAGTGTGCACGTGTAAAATACATACGCACACAAAAAGAGATGAAGGTTGTTCAAATGGAACCTTCACTTAAATGATCTACAGCACAGAAAGACCCCGTGGAAGAAAGAATGTATCACCAAGTGGCTTGTAAAGCAGGGAAGTACACGACTAAAATTTTCCAGCTAAACTGATCTATGATGAACAATGTCACCAGGGCAAGAGACATAGAGGAAGATTGAAAGCAACCAGTTACCCTTTCTCAGTAAAGCCCAGTCAGAACAACATTGGCTAAAATTACTTAGAGAAGATATTGCAGTTACCCTTTGGTTTGTAGGTGAAAATATTGCCACAGCAATCAATCAAACATTGATATTTTTACAAGAGACAATAACAAATCAATGTTTGCTGCCACAACAAACAACGAAAACAGAATGTAAGAAATTTCTGCAGCAGCAGAGCATCATCAGAACTGGAAGGAAGGCAATACTTCTGAAGGGACTGCTTCCTCACAAAACTAGCTAGCGTTAAACTTTTAGTACATGCCAAATCTTCTCTCCCAAGCCCACATTACTCCCCCAGACTAATAGAGAGGTAAAGCTCAGATCGCTTGGGCTGAAAACATCCCCTTGCATCTCACCATTCTCCACACACTTGAGGAGGAGGACATGGGCTGTAGGCCCACAATTGCCCACTACATAACTGGAAGGTCAGATCCTCCAGCTTAGCGTTACATAAAAGGCAATGGCACACGTATCCAAGCAACATGTCTGGGGACCTCTACAGCTTCAGTAACTCTTGAGGTCTTGAAACGCAGTACCTCATGTTAACATTAAAAAACCCACTGTGATCAGGCTGTGACCACGTGAACTAATTCTGCAGAGTACATGTACCCTAGATGTAGCTCACTTACATAAGAGCATGATTTTTTTGGAGATGCCTATACTTTCACATTTGGAACCTGAATTGCCTTCTTCTGTGGACTACCGGCCCTTCAAGAAATTTATATAGCATTACCATTCCGTACTTCACTAGCAGCGGTCCTCAGGAAGTAAAGACAGAAAAGACAAACTGATCAATGTAGGGAATATACTTGATATTTCCATAACAAATCCTAATGGAGGAAGAAGGAGGTAAAAAAAAAAAAAAAAAAAAAAAACCGCCAGAAGTAAGAATGTAGTTTATTTGCCCAAAAGAGAACATTAATAGGAGAGAGACAAAATAGAACTGGGGAAGATAAAGCCTGACAGAGGAGGGAAACAGATTCTCATAAGAACAGGCAGATACCTAAAGAGAAAAAAAATAAAAGACTGAGTAAACATGCAGGTAGATATTTAAGAAGGGGCAGAATCGAATAAATGCTCAAATCAATTGAAGATACTTCATTTGCAAAGGTATTGCAACACAGATCCAGCAAATTAATTCTTCCCTACACGGCTCCAAATTCCAGTGTCTACCCTCATCAACTCCACCTTCATCCTCCAGAATAATGCCGATGGACATGAGGAAGACCACAGCAGGGAGGCTGGAACTAGATGAACTTTAAGGTCCCTTCCAACTCAAGCCATTCTATGACCAAGGAGCAATAAGGAAAGCATTTACGGAGTTACAGAGGCTGAACTTTGGGAAGAGCATAACCTGCTCTATCAATTCCAGGTACAAATAAAGACACCCCATCTTGAAGAAAAATATCTATTGGGTTGGTCTTGGTATAATGATCTTGCTGGGCTACAGAGTCATAGTTCCTTGCATGCCCAGTATTATTTTGGAATACAAGTGCACCCACAATAAACTTGACAGTGAATCCTTCTGCAGACAAATCTGAAGGTGAGAATGAAAGAACCTTTCAGAGGTACCAAGGGGTACAAAGTTTGGAGGAGGAGGTAAATTCGTATGAAAAGACATAAAGGCGAGCCATCACAGCAGGTTAAACCTGTTGATCTTCTTTATTAGAATTCAGCGCACGTTTAATTTTCAAATGTTTGGAGGAGTTTTATTGTTTCCAGCAAGAACCATGGCACTGCAAATTCACTCCTCAAGGCCATGCTTGAAAAGCTCCATTGTGAATCACAACCAGAAAAGTCTGGTTTGAAAGACCAGACTATTCCCAAAAAATGGGGAAAATGCATAAATGGGTGGTTATACAGTCACCAATAACAAAAATAAAAACAAATAGGCCAAGAGCTGGGAAAGAAGGACGAAATTCCTTCCATCAATTTGACTGTTCACATCTACAAGTGTCCCATCCAGGGCCAATTATTTTAGAGTTTCAGCCCCTCCACTCCCTCAAGGATGTACACACAGCACAGCAGTGGTGCACAACACCCTTGGCTTAAAAGAGAGACTCACTTTCAACTCAAACAATGGTGGGACTCGAGTTCATGAAACTGAGGCAACCCAGAAAGGCATTTGGCTGCGCTCTGACATGGACACATTGATTCCTGAGGGAAGACAGGGCTGGTCTCTGAACCTTTAGGCATAAGCACAACTGGAGGTTTGTTAACTGTTCCACCATTCAGGTGGCACAAGATGAATGACATATCAAACTGCTCTCCTGCTAAACACCTTAAGGTAATGGCCTGCTACTTTTTCAGTGCTAGAAAACATAGTTTCCCATGCCATCCCTTCAGTACAACAGCCCAGGAGAGACATTTGCAACAGACTTGAATGGCTAGCTCCATGGGTAGATGCTGTTCATGAACAATCACAGCACTGCAAAACAGACTGTGCAGACAAAAGACACAAATTCTCACAAGTAGCTGCGCTGGCAACTAAGTAACTTGCTGCAGAAGTCAGGCAGCCACAGCACTGAGGCAAATGCAATTAAAGACACCGCTCTTTTCAAAAGCAACTTCAGAACCTCACAGCAGCTAGCAGGATACAACCGACCGATCTCAACTGCAAGCAAAACGGCGTGCAAAGCGATGCCACAATGACCAAATGGCTGCCACTCCAAAGCACAGCCGGCGACTCGCCGGTCAACAGCCACCAAAGCATTGCAACCTGCCATCTGCGGGCCAGCAGGGCAAAGCAGCGACCGGCTCGACGGCGCAGCCAGAAGGGTGGCACAGGAAATACAGCTGCCACCTTTCCCGGGGACCTGAAGAGCCGACGAACGCCCCAGGACGGAAAGTGAGCACCAACGCCCCCCAGATGCCACCACCCGCTGGGCCGTGTGTGCTCGCCGGTCCCCCGGCAGCTGGTCCGCCCGTGCTGCGGATGGCAGCGGCGGGGCGAATCCCATCCGCGCACGGATGAGCAGCAGAGAGGGAGAGCACGCACTTGGCGGTACGCCGGTCCCCCCGCGCAGAAGAGCCCACCGCGAACGCTGCTTGCAGGCGTTATTCCTGCCTGCTCCCGAGCTGCACCTGGAAAGCGAGGACAATAAGAGGCTCTCCAGGAGGAGGGAATCTCGTCGAGATTTTTCGGGGCGGCAGGAGCCCGGCAGGCAGCGGGCGGGCTGATTCCCTTCCAGCATTGTTTTATTTCAATTCCCGCACGGCGCCGGGCTGCGCGCTCACAGCTCGGCCCCTCCGCCGCCCCGGGGGCAACCCCTGCCCCGGCCCCCGCCGAACTTCGCTCTGCCGGGAGGGGGCTCGGCGGGTGCTGACGTCACGCCGGGAAGCGGCGGGGGGGTCCCCGCCCCGGGACCCCACGGCGGGCCCGCTCCGAGGAGAGGGCTGGGCTGGGCTGGGCTGGGCGGGCGGCCCCCCTCGGTGATTTACGATCGTTCCCGGCTCCCGCTCGCGTGGAGCGGTTCGCCCCGGAGCCACCGCGACCCGGCCCCGGCCCCGCCCGCCGCGTCCGCACTAGGGCAGGCACCGCTGGGGACCCTTCCCCACCGCCACGGGGGTTACCGCGTCCCGCCCGCGCCCCCCGCCCCGATCCGACGGACGGACGGACGGAGGGAATCCCCGCGAGTGGGCGAAAATGACAGGCGGCCGTGAGCGGGCGGGGGACTCACCGGCGGCTCCGGAGGGGAGGTCGAATGAAGGGAGGAATGGAGGAGGAGAGGAGCGGGGGAAGGGATTTAAACGCTGCCCCCCTCCCCCCCTTTTTTTTTTTTTTTTTTTTTTTTTTTCCCTTTTTTCCTCCCTCCTCCTGCTCCGCGTTCCCCCGCTCTCTCTTGTGCCTCCGGGATCGCGGCGGCGCGGGGGCAGCGGCTCCGAGGGGGGGCGGCGCCCCCCGTCCCCG
The DNA here is from genome assembly GCF_002078875.1 of Numida meleagris. Classification (NCBI taxonomy): domain Eukaryota; kingdom Metazoa; phylum Chordata; class Aves; order Galliformes; family Numididae; genus Numida; species Numida meleagris. The sequence goes on from NC_034409.1 coordinate 75,637,810, forward strand.
CCGCGCCCCCCGCTCTCAGGCTCCGCCGCCTCTGCCCCGCTCGCCGCCCGCCTCCCTTAGCCACCTCCCATTTCCGAAGAGCCCAGAACGAGCCCCCCCCGCCCCGTCACCCCCGAGCCGCGCTCGCCAGCGCGCCCGTCCCCGCCTCCCTGCCGCCGCCAGCGCGGCTCGGCCCCGCGCCGGGAGACGAAATGGCCGCGGACTCCCCGCGGCGGGGGGCGGGCAGGCCCGGGGCGGGGCGGCCGCGCTCAGCATGCGGCGCGGGCCGGCGGCCTCCCATCCCCCGCGCCGTTACCAGGCAACGGCACAAAGGGAGAGCCTCGTGCGGCGGCCGGAGAGGCACCGGCGCCCCGCGCTAGAGGAGGCCGCCTCGGGCCGGGCCTCTGCGGCCCCGCTCCTCCGCGCACCGCCTCGAAAGTGCCCTGCGCAGTCCCGGGGACCGGGAGTGCCCCGCTTTTTTCCCCTTTTTCCTTATTTTTCCCCTCAGTGAAGCGAGGTAGCCATCTCTGTAGGGTCAGGTCTCACGTGGGCTATCTGTGGTGCTGGCAGGAGGCATCGGGCGGGCGCTGGGGGGCCGTTGGCTGCTACCAGAAATGCTTTTTAAGATGCAAAGGAGACACGGGCGCTGTGCCGTTACAAAGGGCTCAAATTCAGCCAGAATGTTAAAAATGTGAACAATTCTTCCCCCGCCCGTGTGTGGGCTCCTCTCTGCTTCAGGAAAATGGGCTGGCTGCTGCTGCTCTCCGTTGTTCGCAAAGTTCAGCCTCGCTGAGGGTGTGCATGGCCATTTTGAAAAAGTTTAAGCAAAGGAGGACTTCTGGAAGGGGAAGTAGGGAGCCAAATGATTCTGTTATGAAGTAGAGCTCAACCCCAGCACAGCAGGGCCGCAATCTGCTCTGGGCAGGCTCAGCTATTGCTGGTAAGCACCGGGGAGAAGCTAGGAGTGACCGAGTGCTTCAGACTTTGGAAGCAGGCTGGTTGTACGAGCAAAACCAAGCGCTATGCTGCCGTGTGTGCCTGCAAGCTGCAAGGAGAGGGACTTTGTATGCACAGGGGCAACTCCTGCTGTGGCATGCGGGTAGCTTGCACATAGACAGTCACAAAACCTTTCCTCGGCAGGACCTCCTGTCCATCAGTGAGCAGGCTGGATGCTGCTCTCAGTGGGCATTTGTTCAGTACTCCTTATTGTCCGCTACATGGCTCCGAGCATTATTCACTGTACAGCATCCAAACCCGGCACTGAATGCAGATGTAATAATCTCCCTGTGGGTTTTTCTGTAGTGCTAATCACCACTGCACCCAAGCATTTTATAAACATTCCTAACAATGTCCCAGCAACATCCTTGCAAGCTTTTGTTCCACACCCTCTTCCCAGCGGTACCATGCCACTGCAGGGCCCACACTTCCCCTGGACTTGGTGTCTCTTGCTCCCAAGCCAGCACTGCTGCCAGGCAGCATGCCATTGCACAATATAACACAATATAAACGTACTTCATGTCTCCAGCTGTCATTCATTTTTCCATCTATGCTTCTCCTCATCCTATCTCTTTGCCTTGACCCTTGCTGAGAGCCTCCACCCTGCCAGTGCTGATGCTGGAGTGCTTTTATTCACCGTTACTTTCTGATTTTCCAGAGGATTGTAAAGGCTACCACCAAAGTTTGCAAAAATGCTCAACGATTTTGGATTACCAGTATGAAACATTTCAGAATACTGATTATTTCACAGATGTGTTACATTGCAGAGAGCACACTCTCAATCCCAAATTTAAGCATCAGCTGCCATAAGAAGTGTCTCACCCAGCAGAGCTCTGGAAGATGATAAAGAATATTGTTATTGCTGTTGAGGTAGTCGTGGCTGCAGTTGTCACTGCCGTTTCAAATTGTCACCTTAGGAGCCTGACAGCCCTGCATCTCAAGCTCATAATGAGTGTGATCCTTAGAGGCCACAGGGATGATTCAAGAAAGGAGGAAGATCTTGTCAAAATCCCTGCTTACTGGATGCTAAACAAAACATACCCAAATCACTAAGGTAGCCTTCTCTGACTTGGGGGAAGACTGATGTGAAAGCCACAGTGCCTGGTATTGCTTTGGCCTCTCCACATTTCATCTTAATAATCTCAGGTTCTTCTTCTCATATTGGGAACATGTCAGGCCATTTGGTGACCCTGACTTTATTTAACCACAAAGTCAATTCTAAAAAGGTTTTCATGTCATCATTTTCATACCCAAACTGATGCTGGGTAACACCATGCTGTACTCTGACTCAGAGCGGTCAGTGCAAACAGAAGACAGATGAGTGACACATCAACGGTCCTGCCTTGGAGCAGGCAGATGGAGCATGCAAGCTTCCCAGGGTCTCTTTGGCTGCATCCGTCCACTATTTTCTGATTCTGGGGGACAAATGGTAGCCTGAGGAGTGAGGGGGGCTGGCTGTGGTGCATCCTTCTTGCAGAAGTATAGAACAAAGGAGGTGCTGGAAATTTCTGTGGAGCACCAGCAAGTGGCAAAGGCGCTGCAGATCATGGCATGCAAGGAGAGGCTAAGGGAGATAATTCAGTCAGGAGAAAAAAAAACAGTTAGGGAAGACTAATTGCTCTCTCCAGCTATTTTTTTTTGGAGGGGAAGAAAGGAGTGAGAGTAAGAGTGGGGAGGTTATACCAAAGTCAGAGACGATATTTCCTAACAGATGGGCAGTGAAATGGTTACAACATTTGCAAGAAGGGAAATTCTGTCTAGACAAAGGACAAATCTCCTCCCTGAACATGGTTCAGCACCGACATGGGTGCCCAGAGATCTGGGCAGTCTCCCATTGGAGATGCTCAGGAACCTCTGTGAGCAGCTGATCTACCCCTGGGGCCAGCCCTGCTTCTAGGGGGAACCTGGTATGGAGACCCTTCCCATCTCAATCCTATGAAACTGTCTGTAAAAATATGCAGAGCCCTGTTTCTCTTTCTGGCAGCACAGATGTACAGCACATAGCTACCTCCTTGTCCAGAAGAATCAAGAAGCCCTCTGGCTTGTGCTATGCCCTGGTGAAGGCTTCCTGTGACACAGGCCCCAGCAGGACCACACAAGATGGCACCTCCTGGCTGGCTGTCTAAAACTCCTGCAAACAACAATGGTGTTTGTTGGTCACAGAAATACTGAGGCTGTGACACAACTCACTGCCCAGCCTCACCAGCCTCCCTGCAGTGGCCATCCCATAACACAAGAGCTACCCAGCACCCAATTTTCTGGAACTCTTGTCAGATCAAGATTATTTTTCAGCAGAAAAGACTTCCTATGTTAGGGATTTTGTTTTCCTGAGTTTTAATGCCCACCCACACAGACACAACTTCTAAAGAGAGGGACTGGAGAAATTCCTTGGTTCTGCATCATTAAGGTTTCCACGTGTCCTCTACAGCAAGGCTTATTCACTGACGTCTGCTCTCCAGGTCCTCTATGGGCACCTATTTATTAAAGAACAATTCTGCAGGCTTCGGGGGAGCTGGTGCTACTTAATCCCTTCAACAGCGAGGCATGTCTCTGAAAATGTCTTCTAAACAGATTTTTGTTTGAGAGCTACAAGAAAACCAATCCAACAAATGTTTCCCTTAACAGCCATTGTTGCTTCCCCACCCCAATCTTCACTGTTTCTCGTGGAAATGAATGTTGTAGCTCCGCAGCTGAGAAGACAGCAGCTCCTACAGCATTCCTCCTGAGTAAGGGATAACAAAGTACTTGAGCATTTCCATCACAAAGAAACTGTAGCCAAATGTCTGCCACGGAGGCAAAGAGGTAGCAGCATCTTTATTTGCGCTTGTGGAGACCCAAGTGAACGTACCAGTCTCGTAGGCGAGTTGGGCTGTCAAAGCCAAACCCTTCCGATTTAGAAAAGCCACCAAGGTGAGGCACTGCTTAGAGGCAATGCATCCTCATCACCTCGGTGCTTCCACATGTCCTACCATAGGCAATATCTCACTGGCTGTAACTCTGCTAACAAATTCTTCTCGCAATGCATGGAGGTACACAAGCGCACCTGTTCCCTGCTGTTACGGTATTGCTGCATTTAAATGGGTAACGCGCCGCCTTCTGCACTTCAGCTCCTTCCGTGAACAAAAAAAAGACAAATGAGAGTGAGCGGGGGGGAAATGGGAAGGGGAGATGCGTTAGGAGTATAAAAGCTGAGAAAGTTTATTTCCAGAAAGCCTCCCCTGATTGCTCAGCCATACTGTTTGCAAAATCCCAGCATCAAAAACAAAGGAAAACATTGGTTAGGTGTACCAACGGAAAAAAAAAAAAAAAGAAAAAAGAAAATAACACGTGTCTCGAACACATAAATGTACTTCCCTCCAAAACCAGAGCCATCGTGCAAAACCAATTTTGCAGATGCAGGAGTGGCAAAACGCTGCACGGCTGCAAAATGCAACTGTGCCCGGAGGGGCGAGCTCCTTCCCACCCTCTCCCAACACCCGGCCGAGCCGAGCCACGCCGAGCCGCTGGGACACGGGTGCCCCCTGCGGGAGTGCGGGCAGCGGCACAGCTCCCCCCTACCTGCCGGGGTCCCGCATTTTGAGGCGAGGCGAGCGCTCCGGCACTGGAAAATGGAGCTTTTCCCGCGGCCATACCCGAACTACAGCTCCCAGAAGGCAGCGGCGGTATCGCTGCTCTGTGCTGGTCCCCGCACCCCTGCGCTGACCGCCCGTGTGCGTGAGATGTGGGACGGGACTCGGTGGATCGTAGGTGCAGTCTTCTCAGAGGTGGTTGCAGCTAGGACACAAGCTATTGATTGCTGCCAGTATCTGCTCCATGTTCACCAGTGACCCCACCAGAACCAACCTCATCTCAACGCTATTCCCCTTCCCACCATCTTTTCTCTCGTGTCACAGTCTTTGTCTTTCCTTGATGAATGTAATCCTTTTCCTGTGTTACTTAGTAAAGAGTCAGCAGTGAAATGCCGGTGTTGATTTTTTAAGTGTTATCTTTCAGTTTGGAAGCCCATACTGGGAAGTGGTCCAGGGGGCTTAGGGCTTGTTGAACAATCTGACTTGACTTTACTCATCGTGAAAGGTGCAGCAGCATGCTCAGGTAGGGGCTGAGCAGGAACTCTGCAGGACCTTAGCGTTCCCCAGCACACAAAGAGGCTGTTTCGTTTTACTGTCACTGGATGTCAAGTGGGCATCTGGCCTGTGGCCTGCCCTGGGGTATGTTAGATTAGTGGCAGGCACGATTAAAATCCCTTGCACAAGTTCTTCACGCAGTGTGGTTTGAACTCGCACCCTCCCAGTTGCCTCTCCCTCAATATTCCCCAGCTGACTGCAGGACAGACAAGTCTCGCTGTGGGACAGCTGTGACAGGAGGTTGGGGGTTATCTGGGCCTTTCTCCTGCCAACTTCCTCTGCTTGCTTTGTTTATCTTTCTGTATGATCCTTTTCTGCTCTTATGGCAAAATGTCCCCATTCTTCAAATATGGACAAGCACAGAGAAACATCAGGCCAAGCCAAGTGTCTCAGGTGTGAAATACATTTTAATTAAGTTCAGGGTTCTGTAGTTTGTTGCTCTGCTGAGCGTTGACTGTCTAGAAGGTGAAGCAGACATTATGGGCAGAAGAGAGAGTGAAGGAGTGCAAGAGGGATGGAAACAGAGAAGAAGGTCAAGATAAGCAAATGAGAGCATGTGTTTTTTTACGACTGTGTTTTAATACATCGCCCCACAGTACTATGTGCTGACCCACAAGATCCCACAGAGCCGCTTAACCCAGAGACTGACAGCACACGTACACACAGCCAGTGACAAGCAATTGTTCACTCAACACTAAGCTGCTGACAAGCACAGCTCAGCACAGAACAGTGCTCAGAACGGAAGGAGGAGATGCTTACATCCCACCACAGCTCAGCACAAATGCACCTGGGGCACAATAATGCTGTAGGCCAGTACACATACACCTACACACACGCACAACGAGAGCTAGCCACTGGTGACACTCATTCAAACACAGCTACAAGTGTGACACTTGTCCAAACACACCAGCCGACGCACATATGTTCACTGCACATGCTTCGGCGTACAACGTAAACACGCTGGGCAGCATGCTCCCATAGTCTAATACGTGAACAGAGGGATTCAGATGTGCACAAGAACAAAAGACACAAAATGCCTAGATCCAGAAATGCTTATGATCCCAAAGCAAGGGACAGGGTGCAGGCCTCTTTTTTATCCTTCACCTGGGTATATCTAGCCAGGGATACCTGAACTCGTGGGGCTTTGAGGTGAGAGGAAATCAGGTGGCAGAGAGGGGAGAAAGAGCAAAAAAGGGAGCAGTGAGAAGAAGAGTTCAGAGTCTGAGATGTGGGAAAGAGCTGAAGGGTGGCTATGCCTGGGGGGACAACATTCAAAGAACACTTGGGTTGCGAAAGTTGTGTCCAGCAAAGCGTGCTTCATCGCCAAGCTCTTCCTCAATCCTGCAGGAGAGAGAGACAGCAAAAGTCAGGCCCTTGCTATGGGTCAGCACATAGTACTGTGGGGCGATGTATTAAAGGTACCAGAGTACCTGTGAGATAATGTACAGCCAGGAAGCTGAAAGGGACAGAGGAGCTAGCTGCTGGGGGGTGTTGCTATCCCACCATGCCAAGGAGGGATCCAGAGATCTCCTCAGGTTCCTACTTTCACCTCTGCACCTTCCCTTCACATTTCTACCACAAGCTCCTTCTGCCCTTGTGCTTCTAGCTTCTCCATTTACGTACCCTCCATTCTCACTTCTGTTTCCTACCCTAGGAGCCCCTTACCTCATGAGCTGGTTGTATTTAGCCAGGCGTTCAGACCTGCAGGGGGCACCCGTCTTTATCTGTAAAGGATTTCCCAAAAACAACACCGTTATGACTTGCACCAGTTTCCCCAGAGGGAGAAGCAGGACAGATACTGCTTCTCACCTCTTCATTTTCCTCCAAGCCTGTGCACACCCTAGGTTTCACGTACCTGCCCAGTGCACAGTCCTACGACCAGATCAGCAATGAAAGTGTCTTCGGTCTCCCCAGATCGGTGACTCACCATCACACCCCAGCCATTCTCCTGGGCCAACTTACAGCTGCAAGAAGCAAGAAATGTAGTCAGCAGCTGCCACTCTAATACCCACTGCCTGCACACAGGATGAGATCCAGACCCCCCTCCTCCCATCCTACGCTCTGGTAGAGACACAAGTCTATTCATTGTAGTTCATCGCCAGCTCTTTCACAGAACAACAGTGGCAGCAGGGTGGACTCACGCTTGGATGGCCTCCGTGACAGATCCAATCTGGTTGACTTTGAGCAGGAGGCAGTTGCAGGCCTTCTCTTCAACAGCTCGCTCAATGCGCTTGGGGTTTGTCACTGTCAGGTCATCTCCCACTATCTGAATCCCAACATTGGCTGTGAACTTGGACCAGGCCTCCCAGTCATCTTGGTCAAAGGGATCCTCAATGGAAACCACTGAATGGACAACAGAAGAGACAAGTCAAAGCTGCCTTCTTTCCCATCCCCCCAAAATGGTAGAGAGGCACCTGCAATGTCTGCAACACCAGTGCTGACTCCCCATTGCCAAGCACAGCGACTCACCTGGATAATCACGTACAAAGCTTTGGTAGAGGTCACCCAGCTCATCTGCGGAAATGTAGCGGCTTGGGTCATCTGGGGACTTGAAGTCAAGGTCATATTTGCCATCTCGATAGAACTCAGAGGCTGCCACATCCATACCGATGACAATCTTGTCTGTGTAGCCAGCCTTGTCAATAGCTTCCTTGAGGAGCTCCAGAGCTGGAAGGAAGAGAGTTGAAGTCAGCCTGTGCAGAGAGCTCTGACTTCCAGTGGAAACATTTCCTAGGAAGGCCCTGTGAACAGGAGCCACTGTGAGTCTGATGGCGCAATGAAGAAGAGAGAATGAAGCCCAGAGCATAACAGAAACATGCTGGGGGACTGTGGAGACCACATCCAAAAGGATGAAAGGATTGGGCGTAGAAAGGCCTTGGTCACAGCATTGCAGGCAGGGATATCTCATCAACGTGTAACTCTCACCTTCACTGTTTTCCAGGATGTTAGGGGCAAATCCTCCCTCATCCCCCACATTAGTAGCATCCTTGCCATACTTCTCCTTGATGACGCTCTTGAGATTGTGATAGACTTCAGCCCCAATGCGCATGGCATCGCGGAAGCTTTCAGCTCCTACAGGTAGGATCATGAACTCCTGCATTGCCAATTTATTGCCTGCATGGGAACCTCCATTGATCACGTTGAAAGCCTGGAAGAGTTTGTAAGTGAATTACAGCTGAAGGAATCCATTTTGACGAGGCTCTCAGATGGGTCACTATGTCTATTCATGATATACCACATCCCATAGAGTAAGATAACACATCAGCTGCAGTGTGTCAGACCAAAGCCATGTGCAGCCTGGGATCCTACTTCCAATAGTGGCAAACAACTGGAGAGGACTTTCCCACCTGTTTCTCTCTCAAAGTTCTCCCAAACTATATGTGTTTATCTGCACATTCAGCAATGCTACATCAGTCTCTCTTCTAGGAACTTTTTCCTTCACCCCAAGAAGATTTTAGCATCCACAATATGCTTTGTGAGGGATTTTCACAGGGTAACTAGCCTTGTTTTGAACTGTGCCTCAGAGGGTTCACACGATGCCCTCTGGCTCTTGCAGTAGGAGTGAGTGGTTGATCTCCAGTGAACCCCCACCACAACGTCTGCTGTATCCTCCTCAGCTCCTATTTTCCACATGGAAAACTCCCACTTTACATAGCCCTTCCTTTTACAAAAGCTGGCCCATGACTTTGGTCTATCTCTTATCCTTTCCTGAGTCTTTTCCAGTTCCCCTCTACCCCTGTGGAGGTGGGGAGGGCAGAGCCTTAAACGCCATTCCAGGAATAGGCCTTTTGTTTGTGAGTCCTTCCCTGAGAAAGCTTGGGCATTGGTTTGCTTCCTACAGTGCATTCATCTGGTGTTTTGGTCCTATATCCCTTCCTTCTCTACCTCCTCTATCTAACACACTCTTTGAAGTATCTTTAGAAGTTTCTGAAATAGTATGTCAAGGATGGAGGGTTCTTACTGGCACAGGAAGGATGAGATCGGAGTTGCCTGCCAGGTCAGCAATGTGCCGGTACAGGGGGACATCCTTCTCGGCAGCTCCTGCCTTGCACACAGCCAGTGAAACACCCAGGATGGCATTGGCACCAAACTTGGCTGTGGAAAAAAAACAAGAAGTCATTGAGGTTCTCAGGCACTGCCCTCATGCCCAGCAAGTGCCCTTGCCAGACCAGCCTTCAGCCCTCCCTCCACCCACTATGCTCTTTACTTCCCAGACCAAAATAAATAGCAAATTACATTTGTTCTCTGTGCCGTCCATCTCAAGCATCAAATTGTCTATCTTCTCTTGATCTACAACAGAGAGGCCCTGGAGGAAAGAAAGAGATCCTGAGAAGGGGATGTTGAGGAGAGATGTTGGCTCTGGCACACAAGGAAGGAGGTGCTGATGGAGAAGCTGGGGGTACATGGACCTTTTTCAGCTTGTGGGAGTGTAAATACACACAAAGCTGGAAATTAGTGCCTTGGTATATAGTCAGGTAAGGTAATCATGGTGATGTTACTGCAGTGCGGTGTAGATGCACCCACATTAGATAAGGGATCAGCAGCAGCCCAGGCCGGCCACACAGAGTTCAGCACATAGCACTCACTTGAGGATTTACCCAGCTTTTTGGCTGCTTCCAGGGAGCTTTGTGGTGCTGTGGCTACATATAAGCTAGGCATAACAGTGCATGCTCAACTCCAAGAAAGCGGATGTGAACGAGATGGAGCCGTCCCTGGGAGTGAGGTAGAGAGCAGTGTTAGGGCCAGTGCAGGGAGCCTTCCACCGGGACAGAAAGTTCTCAGGGGTGAGGAGCGCTGGGCTCTCGGCCAGACTCCTCACAAGCTGCATGGGTTTCAGTGAGTGACATCAGCTGAAGTCCCTTCAGAGCAGGTTCAATAAAGGGCTTACAGATGTGACATCACAGCACTGTAAGTCCACAGACTGTGGTGGGGGGGCTGCCAGACCTCACATGGGTACAGTCATTGCTCACGACACCATGAGGGCTGGAGGAGAGGGGAGGACAAATGGGTGTGAGGAAGCAGACATGTGGATGAGATTAAGTGAGGAGCAGCACATCTGAAAAAGGGAGAGAGCTCTACAGAAAGAAACGAGGGGACAGGCTAGGTGGTACAGATGCAGCAGTGGGCCAGGTAGGGTTAAATCCTTTCCACCCAGAGAAAAGATCCCTGCGGTTGCATACAGCCATGGGGGCAGGAGGGGTGTGCCTGGGTTCACAGAGAGCAGCACTACGTCTGTCAACCCAGTGAGATGAAGAAAGGCAGAAACAGAGATCAGGTGGAAAGAGACGGAACAGAGTAAGCGTTCAATAAGGAAGAACAAAGAGAAATCCTTACAGAGCCCACGATAGCTGGGGCGACAGTGCTGTTGATATGATCCACGGCCTGCAGGACCCCTAAAGAAGGGAATAGACAGAAAAAGAAGGAGAGAGACAAAGGTTGAGGCAAAGAAGAGAATGAAGAGAGGGAGGGAGAAGACCAATAGAAAGGCTGAGAGGGGGAAACAGAGAGGGAAGATTGAGGCCCGATCTTTCACTTGACACTGGATCTGTGCCTGCATGGTCCCATGGAGGGCGCGTTTCCTTAGTGGATGAGTGGTACCCTCTGGTGAAGCCCCATGTGTGGCAGCCCCAGGTACAGGGTGTGGAGCAGACACCTCCCCACCTTTTCCGAGGAAACGTGACTTGTCATTATCTCGTAGCTCCAGTGCTTCATAGATACCAGTGGATGCTCCGCTAGGGACCGCTGCTCGAAACATGCCTGAGGGACAGCAAAATACGGGTATGAGTAGAGCAGGGGATTAAAAGGAAGGGAAGCCCTCATGCATCTGCCTCTATTCTACTGTAAGGAAAGGACAGAGGAACCCCCCTATGCCAACAGATGGCCCCACTGGCTGGCTGCTCATGGCTGGTTGTCTCAGAGGTGAACACCTTTCAGAGGCAGAATAGTAGAGTGTCTGACAGAAGGAAGTCCACCCAGTGTTTCCAGATGGGGACACCTGGATCTCAGCCATGCAGAAGTCTGTGTCAGTCCCAGAACTATAAATGACATGAAGAAATCTCTTGTCCTGGTACCCCTGCTTGCACCCTTCCACAGGCAGCCCTACTCACAGCTGACAGAAGCTTCCTCCCCTTCTGTCCAGGGCTAGATTTTTGCCTCAGTGAAGGAGGAAGAGCCTGGTTGGTAGGCCTGCTCTGGTCACTCATACTCCTCATAGCTCATCCCACCTAGCTTTCAGACCAAGGTAGCTGCAGTTCTTCCAGATGAAACCCATGATTGCACATACATGATTGTACACATATCTCAGGAATAGATCTTCCCACAGCCTCAAGAGCATGGCCAGGGAAGCACATCCAAATGTGCCCCAGGAGTGAAAGTATAGCTGCAGGAGAGCATTGTGTGGATAGGACAAGAAGGTAAAACTGTCTGTTTTAATGAAACTAACTGTCCCTGCTACTATCAGAGATGGGGCAAGCCACGTGCACAGCAGTCAGCAGTCACTGTGCATGTCATGCAGGACCACAGGTAGACACCAGAAGGTCTGTCTCCCTGGCCTGATGTCTCTGGTTGCTCACTGGAGCACCTTCAGCGGGAGATCCTCCCTGCTCTTGGCTGCTGTGCAGATCCAGCCCCTTTGGCAAGGCAGGACTGCCCCTTCATCTCTCATCTTTGCCCCATACCTTTGTGTGTGTACAGGTCCACCTCCACCGTGGGGTTCCCACGAGAATCCAGGATCTCTCGGGCATGGATCCTCTCAACTGCCATGTTGACTCTGTGAAGAGGAGAGGAAAGGACGTGCTCAGTTCTGAGCTGTTCTGCAAGATCTCAGACTGTCCTCAGGACCTGATGCTCACCCTTCTAACGTCTAGGCAGAGAAAAGGATGCTCAACAAAGATCTATGTTAGAGGCTGAAGCTCAAACTCCAAGGAAATTTAGGCTCAAGGAAATTTAGACTAGAGGGGAGATGTGAAAAATGTGATCCTAAGCTCAGAAAGTGGGAACATATCCACATTTTTTTTTTTCAGGAACTGATGACAAATCCTATCCCTTCACTACAGATAACAAACTGGGAGCTCTCCCTCCTGTCCTGTGTGGCAGCCGCGTGCCCCCTTCCCAGCACAGCTGACCTACAGGGTCCACAGCATCAGGGTTCCCAGAGCCTCTCATCCTTCACAGGGCCTGCTGGGCCCTGGGCAGCACCTGCCTTGGCCTTGCCTCACTCCTCCACAGCTGGCACCCCACAGGGCACAGCTGTAGCCCACTCCAGGGACTGGGCCAGACGAGCTGAGACTGAGCAGCAGGAGGCTGTGGCACCTGATGAAGGGGAGGAACAGCTCTGAGGACAAGTGGAGGGAAACTGGGTGGGTCAGGATGCTGAGGCTGACCCCAGCTCATGGCCCCAACACACCAGAGGAATGTAGGCACAAAGGACCTTGAGGCATCCCTGACAGGGGCATGTGTGAGGAGAACTGGTAGTGAAACCTGGAGCGGTAAACAGGCTTGTGGTTGAGGAGAGCAGTTTGGGAGAGGCATTTTTTGCTGAAATTCGTTCCCAAGGTTCTCCAGAAGAGGTCTGCCCCCCACCCCACCTTCCTGCTCCCCGCAGCTGGCCTTGCAAGTCTCTCTGCGTCCACCAGCAGGCCGCAGGGCCATGCAGTGTAGGGAGCAGCCTTGCCGGGAGTGGGCAGCACCTGCCAACTGCTTGTCACTGCTACCCCTGCCTCACTGGGCTTTCTGCCCCTGGCTCCCCAGCTTATTCATTCAAAATTGAGCAGAGCTGGAACCATGCAAAATGCACTGTGGAGTCCAGGCCCAGAGGCAAGCATGGAGCAGTCAGTGTTTTTTCCAGACAGAATCATGCCTTGGTCTGTGGGAAAGGATACGGCCGACTTGAGCGCTCAGCACAGGTGTGTTTGATGGGGGTGCTGCAAATAGGGTGTCATGGCAAGGAGAAGGGCTAAGAAACAGGCTGGGGAAGCCAGAGTATGTTCCCAGTCCCACGGCCTCTGGTACATGGAAATCACTGGGTGTGGGGAAATCACACTTCTCTAAGTTTTAGCAAAAGCTTGCGATGCTGGGGACATTCAGTGGGGGGAAACCAGGGCTCTCTGGAACCTATGTGGGGCCCTCCACAGTGTCCATCTGGGCTGGGATCCCCCTCAGCCACACTGGTGGCACTCGTCAATGCCATCTGGCCTGCACCGTAGGAGCTTCCTCCAGAGTCATGCCTGCACAGCTGTGAGCTTCTTCACAGCAGTGCCATGGCCATGCTCCTGTCAAAGTAACCCATGGCACAGCAGGGGACTGACAACAAGACCTGCGCCAGATGCAGTGCTTACGCGATCATGTTGGCTCTGGTTACATCCCTCTGCATTCATCCACCTACTCCTGTTTGAACCACCTCCAAGGATGCCAAATTACAAGCCCAAATCCAACCTATCTGGCTCCATCCCATCATTTACTGGATCTCTTCTTTCCTCTTTAGTTCTCTACACCATTTTCTCCACTTCTGTGGCTTCCCCACTTCCCTCTCTGCTTGGCCTCTGCTGAACTACTCTGAAATCCCTATCATCAGCTGCACTGTCCTGAAAGCAGGTCAGAGGCGGATAAGCTGGGATAAGGGATTGGGACAGAGCCATAGTCGGGAACCCATTGACACAGTGAGGAGAAGAGCAGCCAGGCTGGAGGCTGGGCTGCCTTGCTCAAGCAGGGGCTGAGCAGGGCACCCTGGCATGGCGCTGCTGCAATGCCTCCCACGGGTACTGCTTCACGCAGCGCAAACCGCCAGGACACTGCCTGACCCCACTGCCTGACTGCAGCGATTCCCCCCTCCCTTCCTAGCAGGCCAGCACTGCAGAGTCCTTTCCCCAAGGCGCAGCCACCAGTCCCGCGTGCTGGGGACCCGCTGCTGCTGCCCTCCCCCCGGGCTAGGCACTGCTCCCTGGAAGCCCGCACTGCTGCAGTGTCGCGGCTGATGCAGCTCTCGCTTGCTTGACTGTCACCTCCTCCCCCTGCTGCCCCCCCCCTCACCCTGTGCGGCGTGGGGCGGTGATAAGAAAACATCCCTCCTCCTCCCTCCTTCTCCCCGGGACTGGGCTTCGCTCTCGTGTTTGCGTCGACACCTCGGTAGTTTGGGAGAGGTCTGCTCCGAGGTTGGGTCCTTTCCCCAGCAGCATCCAGTGAGCTTTACCTCACTCCGCTGCCAGCCCCCTCCCCCAGGTAAAGCTCCCTCTCAGCCTCTCTCCGCAGTGCCCTTGGCAGCAGCACCTACGCTTGCCGGTTGCCCCCTCCCGTTTTGAAATTCCCCAGGTTCATATCTGAAATGATCCTTGCCGGGGATTGGGAAGGAGGGAGTACCTGAAATTAAAATATGACAGAAAAGTGAGAAGGGTGGGGGTGAGGAGAAAGGGGTGGGAGGAGCAGGTGGAGGAAGTGAGGGGAGTTTAATTGCTAATGCCGCTCACAGCGGTCCTTTTCTACAGGGACTCAAGTGCGTGTGGGGTTTGGAGGGCACGGAGCGGGGAGCAGAGGCACGCATGCGGTGAGGGGGGGGCTGGCCACGGGGAAACACTTACCTTCCTAGAGCAGGGGTGAACGAGAGACTGAGAAAGTGCTGGTAGAGAGGAGAGAGGACGGAGCTGAGGAGGGATGCGGGACCTCAAGGGGAGATGATGTGTCCTCTAAGCCAACGGCGGCGGCGGCGGCAGCAGGATGGAGACGCCCCTGATAGGGCCGGGACAGCAGCATGTGACCCAAAGCTGCGATGAGTCAGGATTTAGCAAAGCTTTGCAAACAGCACGTAGAGGATGGAGAGGGAAAGAGAGAGAGACAGACGGGGGATAGACACAGACAGATGAGGGCGAGAGAGCTAGGGAATAGGAGTGGGTGGGCAGGATAAACAATTCCAGATACTCCAGGCTCATTAAATATTTTTATTCAAATAAGAAAATCACACAGAATTTCTGTGAGCCATAAATCAAACCACACAACTTGTAACCCCCCTTTTCCCTCTTGGGACTACTTTGAGTATGTACGTGCAGAGATTGTAAAAACACTGCAGTAAATGAAGGCAGCATCCAGGACACTCCTCTCTTCTCCAGGAGCAAAACGAGGTGAACCTCATGCCTATAGCTCTCACTTCGCACATGGAAGGATGCATCCCCAAATCTTCACTGGGAACAGGGATTAAAAGCACAGGTCACTCAGTCACATCACCCTGGAGAGATCCCTCCATTTCCTGAAGAAGGGAAGACGGAGAAGTTAAATGACTCCATGCCTGACTTCTTTTCCTCTTTCACCTCCCACTTGTGCTGCTGGGGCCAGGGATGGCGATCAGGCTGTGAAGCCTGTTTTCTGTTGCAGGCTGCTCTGCCCTTGGGACTGACCTCCCTCAGCCGTTTCATCGTGCAGTCCACAGGAGGAGGGGCTTACCAGCGCATCTAACATTACGTCTTTCACATTCTTGTTCATACCTTTTCTTCTTCCTGCCTTTTCTAACAGATTTCATTTGCCTCTGCGTGCTAATTTTCCTCAACCGGTTCCTTGTCGAGGCGCTTCAGGTGTGGCAGCTGGACCAGGACCTCCTGCCGGTAGCTTGTTTCATCAGAGCACGGATTTTCCATCAGCACCAGGGCCTGCAGCATGGGGAGCACCTGCAGTTTTGTCACTTCCTGAAAGCTACTGATCCCATTGTTCCTAAAGAAAAGCCAGCACAGTGTGCAGGAGAAAGAGATCCATGTAAGTCATAACAGTAAGGATTTCTTTGAGCTCAAACAGTGCATTGAACCGTCTGACAATGACAACCCCCTGTACAGCAAGTGCTTGGAAGAAAAGGACACTGGTGGTCATGGCCAGGACACAGAGAACAGGCAGAAAGGGATGGAGGAGAGTTACAGCAAGATATAAAAGGTATGGTGTGGAGTCTGAGAGCAACTGGAGAGGCAGATCTTTTCCGAGAAGCCTGGAAAATTCCTGGGTGAAAAACTGGTAGAAAACTGAGCCCTGAATACCAGTTAAAAGCTGTAAAGATCAATCCACCCCACTCCCATCAGGTCTTCAGCTTCCAGAGAAAACAGAAAATCCTAGAGACGTAAATGAACCGGTGTCTAGTCCTGACATGAAGCAGGGAGGACCCACCGTAGATTGAGGTACTGCAGGCACTTCATGCTGCTAGAGAATCCATCCAAGGTCTCAAGCTCGTTGTCACGCAGGTGCAGAGTTGACAACTGCTCTAGTGCCTCAAGGCCTTCAAGGCTCCTAATGGCATTCTGGGCCTAAGCAAAGACGTAGGAAGTGAGAATGAAAAAAAGGGGCACATGGCAAAGGGAACAGCAGTTATTTCTGGTCTGTCAGGCTCTTTCTACCGTTCAGACTTCCTACCACTGCTAAGCAGCCTTCTCTGAAGCAGGGCATCATACATACATAATGTTGTAGAGAGGCTACCTGGCAGTGTCAGATAGTATGGCCAGAAGCCAAGCCTGTCTGAAACAGAAACTGCACCAGAATTTTAGAGATAGAGATAGATACCTTGAGAATATGCCTGCGGCTCTCGCTTATACCTCTGCTCAGGATCCTTGATGCTGGTTAGACTCACAGAGAGTTAGATGGGAAAGGACCTCTGACAGTCGCAGAGTCCAGCACCAAGCTTACAACCAGGCTAACTCTAGTGCTACATACATCAGGTTGCACAGGGCCTTACTAAAAGAGTTCTAAGTACTCGGGTTCAAGAACCAAGAGCCTGCTGAAACAGAGCTCCCTGCAGCATCACTTGGTGACTGGGACGTGACCACCCCAGATGAGTAATTCCAACACAGCCTCTAGTTATGCTGGGATGCAGACATGCCATGATTCAAATTTACCAGAGCATGCACTACTGAGCCAGCCTGCCGTACTGCCAGCAAAACACCCCTTCCACAGCAGTCCCTAATCTGAGCCCCTAAGGCCTCAGAGAACAACAATGCGGAACAGAAAGCAAAGACCTAAACCAAGTGTATTTAAAGGATAATTATCAGCTCCTCTCACTCATAGAGTCCAGCAACTTCCAGTTTGGCTGCTTCTTTTATGGGAGAAATCTACTACCAAGAAGTCTACTCTTCTGTTCCTCAAGAACCAGAAGCAGGCTGCAAGATCCTGAAAGAGGTTGCAGAGAGGTGGGGGTTGTCAGTTGAAGTGCTTCTTAGTACAATATTTATTAGCTATCCATAAGTACACTTTCTTGCAAAAAAAATCTGACAATCTTAGGGCAGGAAGAATGTCTTACCAGTTCAAAATTCCCCATTGATTTCATTCACTTTGCTGTGAACTTTGCTGTTGTGAGATGGGGAAACACAAAGCTCTTAAATTCAGTAATAGTCTCACAGCACAATTTTGACTAGAAAAGACCACTCGAAGCCTCCTGTCCACCCCTGGACTAACAGCAGTGCTAGCTCCAAAGCTGGATCTGACTGCTCGTGGCCTTGTGCAGCTAAGTATGGAAAATCCCTGGCAATTACATTGTCCCTACCACATCTTTCAAGCCAGAGATAAGCAGGACTTCACCTGTGATTGTGGCTTAGGGTTGCAGTCTCTAAGGTTGCAGATATATGAACAGGACACAGTGGGAGAGGCTCCTATCCTGGTTTCAACTGAGATAGAGCTCATTTTCTCCATAGTGGCTGTCACGGTGCCACGTTTTGAATTGAGGATGAGAATAATATTAATAACACTCCAGTGTTTGAATTGTTGCCGAGCAGTGCTGTGCAGAGACGTCTCAGCTTCTTGCACTGTCCTACCAGCAAGGAGTCTGGGGGTCTCAAGGAGCTGTGAGGAGACAGAACCAGGACAGTCCCAAACTGGCTAAAGGGATATCCAATACCATATGGCATCATGCTGAACTATAAGACTGGAGGAGTTGGCCAGGGGGTGCTCCTGCTGCTCAGGAACTGGCTGGGCATCGATCAGAGGGTGGTGAGCAATTGCATTATGCAACACTTTCTTTGTGTGTTATTTTTTTTTTTTCTTTTCCTTTTCTTTCCTATAAAACTAATTTTATCTAAACCCACAAGTTTTACCGTTTCCCCCCCAAATCTCTCCCCCATCCCACCAGGGAGGAGGAGTGAGCAAATGGCTCTGTGATGCTTAGCTGCCTGCTAGGCTAACCCACAACGATGCCACTGCACTCTCTGTTCCTTTTTTGTTACCCAGGGAGTGATGCGGTCAATGCCCAAATCTAAAAATGGGGCACAGTCCTAGCTGGTGGGATAGGAGAACAGCGTGGGGCGGGGTCACTTACAAAAAGAATATTTTGTAGAAAATGAAGACTTCAGTGGAGCAACTGGGCCAAGTAAAGAGGGCAACACTGAGAGAAAGAGGAAAGTCTGTGATTTAGCAAAGGTCCTGTAAACAAATTTAAAAAGCCAAGATGGATTTGTAAACCTCCCTTCAGAGGAAATCAGGAGCTGATGTGGGAATCAATCAGGGTGGGGAGCTCACCGACCACTAGTCTGTGAAATGAGTATCAACCTACTATCACTCCCACTTGCTCCATTACATCAGCATGAACAGTTTTAAAGGCTCCAGCCATGCAAGTGCCAACAAAACAATGCAGATTTTTGTTCTTCCTTTTTTTTCTGAAATAAAAGAGCACACAAAACGACACCTTTATTTGAATGATCACGTCATCACCTCACCTTCTGTAACAATCAGCTGCTGTTTTTCCTGCTGGTGGACAGAACTTTGTGAATGCTGAAACTATGTCATATATTAACCAAATTTGATTTGGTTACTTTAAGCTGACCTTTGAGTTCCTATTTTATGGGTGCACTGAACCCTGTCCTTGAAACACCAGCTTTATCTACTTATGGCTCAAGTAACACTGACATCTTTCTACAGAAAGCAAAGTAGTACTGGGAGAGATCCCCTTCCAAAACTGATAAGCATGTGAACATGGGAGACAAATTCAAGCCCACAAGATTCCTGAGATGTTAATCAGTTGCTCTAGTTATAATAATCTTGTCCTGCAGTTTGCCTCCTTATGTGTGGCTCAGGAATTTCTCAATTATGTATGTCTCCCACTTTATACACAGGTGTTGCTTTTGTTTAACTCAATCTCCCACTAACATGACTGGTTTTACTTAGAAATTCTATATTGTCTCTAGTGACTTATCCACTTCATCCCTTCTTCCAGCACCCATAGTCCTAACACTTCAGCTTGACATCAGAAAATAGCAGACAATCTCAGCTAGCAATCTCCTCAGTGCTTTCTGCCAGAGAGTACTGATGAAAAGAAACCCTGTAGCTTTTCAAAACCTTTTATCATCTTTAATTGCTTTTTCAGAGGTAATGACTCAGGACAACTATCAAGTCTTTGCAAGCTATAGTACTGTGTGATACATGGGAGTAAGCCAACACACTTTCCTCATGTGTGTCTCAAGCAGTAAATGTTCCCTAAAGCAACCGTTCACAGTAGAAGAAAATTGCTTCTTCTTAGTTTCACTGCAATATTCAGTCAGTTTCTTTTTTGGCAGCTGAAGATGTGAATCATATCTCTGTGCTGTTATACCCGTACTCGATTAGGCCCATCAGAGAGGAGAAAGAGCTGCTGGCTATAGGTACTGGGTTAGACAGAGACCTCAGATAGGAAACTGCACATGGAGGTGTGGACTGAATAAGCAGAAAGTTATTTCATATTATTATTAACCGAGAAGTGGGTCCAGAGGAGGGCCACAAAGATGATCAGAGGGCTGGAGCACCTTCTCCACAAGGACAGGCTGAGAGTTGGGGCTTTTCAGCATGGAGAAGAAAAGGCTTCAGGGGGACCCTATGGCAGCCTTCCAGTATCTGAACGGGGCCTACAGGAAAGCTGGGGAGGGACTGGGGAGGGACTTTTTAGAAGAGCAGGTAGTGACAGGATGAGGGGAAATGGCTTTGAACTGGCAGAGGGTAGATTTAGTCTAGATATTAGGAAGAAATTCTTTACTGTGAAGGTGGCGAGATGCTGGAACAGGTTGCCCAGCGAGGTTGTGGATGCCCCCTCCCTGGAGATGTACAAGGCCAGGCTGGATGGGGCTTTGAGCAACCTGGTCTAGCGGGAGGTGTCACTCCCTACAGCAGTGGGCTTGGAACTAGATGAAGTTTAAGGTCCCTTCCAACCCAAACCATTCTACCTTCTATGATCACCTTCATGTGTGTCATCCAGAGAATATCAGCTGATCTTCCCCACTGACCTTCACGTTCCTAGGAGACATGGAGTGTGACCTTGCCTAACGTTGTCAGGGAGAGAACATTGCTCTCCCTTAGGTGTCTGGGACTGGAGAACGCAATGCAACAAACACTGCCAATCTCCCTGCACTCCACCGAACAATTACTGATCAGTTGCTACTGCCTTTGCACTATTTGAACAGACATCATAGAAGGATCTACCCCAAAGGACAGATGTTTGCCTCCTTAGCTCTCTGAAATCTGTTCCTTTCAGGCTGTGAAGGTTGAACTGAATAGGCTAGCATGTACACTATGATGCCTGGAATGGGACAGCGTCTTTCCTCCTCCCACTGACTGAAGGTGCCAGGTTCTGCAGCATCTCAGTCCCACTTCCCAAGCTGGCTGATCCCTTACCAGATAGAGGTTCTTGAGCTTGGGAAGGGAGAGCCCTGCTGTAGTCTCTAGCTTGTTTCCTCGCAGCTCCAGGACACGCAGGCTGTACAGTGCTTGACTCAGACCCAGTGCTGTCTGGATTTTATTTCCTGAGTGCCAGAGGATGAAGAAATAATGAGAGTTAATACCATTCTAAGACAGTTTTCTATGTGCACAACAGTGAAGAGAGTAGTCTGTACCACCTTTAAGGCTGAGGTTGGTTAAGTGGGGGTGAGTAATGCCCTCCATATTCTTGATGCGGTTGTGAGCAAAGCTGATGATCTGGAGGTAGGGAAGCTCCTGCATGTGGGCACTGGTAAGCAGATTCCCATCCATCTTCAGCCAAAGCAGGTGGGTTAGGTTGCTCAGTGGAGACAAATCCTGCAGCTTGTTCTCTGACAAATCCACATACCGCAGGTGAATGAAGCATTCAAGGAGGCTGATATCTGTCAAGTCCCTGTGGAAGGGAAGAAGTGAATAAAACACCTCTCACTTCTTCCCCTGCTACCAGCCTTCAGTTTGCTTCTCACCATGGTGGGAGGGAGGGCCTCCTCCTCTCCCATCTCCCTGATGTCCTACAAAGCCTTGTGTGAAGGAGGAAAAGGCAGGCAATAGGGACAGGCCAAAGATGCTGTAAAGCAAGTCTGAATGCCAAGGAGAGGACCTTCCTTCCTGGCACAGACAGTATTTCTTCCCATTGAACTGTACCTGTCAGGAAAGGGAAGAGCCAGAAGAAGGTAAGCCTAGGGGAGTGGGTCTGTTAGACAGCAGTGGCAATCCAAGACTGTGTGTAATGACTTTCCTAGTAGGGAAAAGCCTGTAGTTACCTAGTCTGGCCCTACCTTTCGGGCTGTTTAGTCTGTGGAAGAGGAGGCTGAGTGGAGACCTTATTGCCCTCTTCAAATACCTGAAAGGTGATTGCAGTGAGAGCGGGGTTGGTCTCTTCTCACTAGTGACGGGACAAGGGGAAATGGCCTCAAGTGGTGCCAGAGGAGGTTTAGGTTAGATATCAGGAAAAAATTCTTTACAGAAAGGGTTGTTAAGCACTGGAACAGGCTCCCCAGGGAGGTGGTTGAGTCACCATCCCTGAATGTGTTTAAAAACCATTCGGATGTGGTGCTCAGGGACATGACTTAGTGGTGGGTTGTTAGAGTTAGGGTAGCATGGTTAGGTTGTGGTTGGGCTCGATGATCTTTAAGGTCTTTTCCAACCTGAGTAATTCTTTGATTCTATGATTCTACCTCGTGAGGCCTGCTTGGTCTAGAGTTCTTTGAATGCACTGATGGGGCTGAGGCTCCAAAGTGTCCCATGGCAACTGTGGCGTCGTACCTTTAAGTGTGTACGTTAATCAGTTATATGCAGAGATGCTTTACACTTTGGAGTGTTTGTATTGAGGGTGTCCTGCTCAGGTCCCCCTAGGAGATCACAATCCAGAGCAGCAGATAGGCTCCCTCAAGCCTAGGGGGCCACTACTGTGCCCTAGAGATCAGTGTTTCTGGCTATGGTGGAGGCGGTCTCCAGCTCAGGGCTGATGATGGACAAGCTGAGCACAGCCCGGAAGAAAGGCAGGTGGAGAATGTGCCCTGTGACACTCATGCCCCACAGTACAGCCACCGGCGTCCTTAGCTGCAGCCACTTGGTGGCTACGCAGACACGCGAGGAGGAGGATCCCTTCTCCTGCACGTGCATTGCACACTCACTTATACTTGGCTTCAAACTTCACGTAAGCGTGCGCCAGGCCGTTGCCAATTTTGCAGAGGAGGGAGAGGCCCTCCTTCAGCATCTCCTCCGTCAGGGGACACGGGTCCAGCACCTGGGGAAGAGAGCCCAGCAGAGGTGAAATGGCGGCCGGGGGGAGGGGGGTATAGCGCCAACCGCCCCCGCCCGCCTCCTCACCTGCTTCTCCTCCTCCTCTTCCGGCAGCGCCTTCTCTTCCTCGTCATCCTCCCCCTCCTCATGACCGACGGACTCCTCCTCCTCCGCGCTCAGCGCCTCGTCCTCCATCCCCTCGGCCCGCTCCTGACGGCAGCCAGGCCTCACGGGGCCCTCAGCACGCCAGGCCGCGCCGCTGCCATGGAAACGGGGGAGGGGCCCGGCGCCGCTCCTATGCAGCCGTGCTGACGGGCAGCGGCGGGCCCGCCTCCCCACGTTCCCGTATGTTCCAGACTGCGTTCCGGTTCGCGTCGAGTCGGCATCGGAACCGCCGTACGAGCGGGACAAGCTGGAGGGGAGGGACGCGGTTGTACCAGCGGCCGGCCCGCCTCTCAGATGGCCGAGGCCCAACGCTGTGGGGGCTGCAAGCCGGGCGCTGCTGTGCCGGCGTACAGCTGTAGCGTGTGCGCCTGCGTCCTCCGGCCTGCCCGGCCAGCGGGGCGAGGCCGTGGGCACTGCGTGAGCTGTGTGCGTTATTTGTGCGGCTGTCCGCGTTTATATGCGCGCGTGTGCGTGCTGGGAGTGCCGGCTCTCCCCGGGCCGGGCACAGGGCTGCAGCGGCCTTGCGCAGGCTATCTCAGCTCACTGTGCCTAGCAGCAGCGCGGTTAAGGCCCAACCTCTTCAGCTGTCACTGAGGGTGAGGAGCTGGCAGTGTTCCCACTCCGCGGAGCTGTGGTCCAACCTGCCAGAAAGCTGACAAAAAGAAGAAAGCCACGATGCAGGATTCCCGCTGATGCAGGGATTATTGCCCGCTTCGTCCCTCATTATATGAGTGGTTCTGCCCTTCTGCATTCTCCTGAATGCAGCAAGCGTGATGCACGTCTCCCGTCTGTTTTTCCTATGTAGGTCACTCTCCTGGTCTCTCGCCGAGCTGCTCTCCAGGCAGCGCTGGACAGCAGAGCTGGCAGCAGGGCTGCAGCCTGGGCCAGTCCCACAGGCAACCCAGTCTCACTGCAGGCAGCCCAAGGCACAGCCCTGTCTCTGCAAGTCACTGCTGCTCTGAGGGTGCTGCGTGGGGCCAAACTAAGGCCGTGCTTCAGGAGCCTTTCAAACACTTTGTTTGCAGAAGCCACAGGATCTATTTTCTCCCACTGTTTGAAACATCTTTTCTGCACGCCTCACTCCAGGCTCCTAGCCACTACATGCTCTGTCTCCACCAGCAATAGTGCCTTTCCTCCTCAGGCCATCTTTCCTGCTCGATGGACTCACTGGCCAGGCAGCCTCACCAACTAATTGAGGATTATTAACACCTTGCAGCAGCAGTTTCCCCAGCTTGCCTCACACCAGCCTGCAGCCATTGCTCAGTCTTATGTAGGCTCACCCAGCCAGCAGCCACCACCACAAGCTTCAGGCCCCAGGCCTCTGTGATAGCAGAAGGAAGATCCACTCATTAGTGGGACAGCCAGGTGCTCCTGCAGCTACTGGAACGTACTACAGTGTGTTAATCATCATAGAACCAAAGAGAAACTGCAACAGTAAATAAAGGTTCTGTGGCCTATGTTCTAAGTGAGAACCATAGCGAGAAGATAGATGTTGCACCTGTGCAATGCTTGTTGGAGCAACAAGGAAGTGTAAGAAGAAAAAACAAAATAACCAAAAACCCATTCACCACCACCAAAACCTCACAAAGAGAAAACTCCCAAACACACTGTTCCCTCTGCAGCTAGCTACTTCCAAAGTAGTCCAGTTAATCTGTATACACCTATACACTTTGTCCTTGATTATTTCTGAATAAGAACCAGGATACTTTTTTTCCTTTTCATTTATTGTTCAATATGGGACATCGGTGAGGTAAGGTGTCTCACAAGGGTCTAAGCTGCCAGGCTCCTTGCAGATGGAGCTGAAGGATGCAGAAGATGGTGGTTCCTTTTTCCTCCCCCCAGTACTAGTGGCCCTCCCTCCCTGCAGGGCTGCAAAGAGAGAGAGGCAATGGCCAGGTTGACTGTGGGCTCTAACAGCTCAACAGATAACCAAGGATTTTGCCAATTCAGAAAGGAGACTTTGCTGAGATGGGCTCACACCAATGGGACTCCAACAAGGTGGTGGGGGTTAGCAGCACAGCTAGAACAATGACTGTGGTGGTGGGGAAAGCCTCAGAAGAAGCCTCTGTACCGAGAGACGTGCAACAAAAGGTCCCTTCTTGCTTCAGCTTCTTGCTCTTAACCGTAAGGGACTGCTCCTCACAGGCTGCTTTAATGTTTTGCATTGATAATATCCACAAACTCTGGCTTGAGAGAAGCCCCACCAACAAGGAAGCCATCTACATCATGCTGAGAGGCCAGTTCCTTACAGTTGCCGCCAGTGACTGAACCTAAAGAGGGAACAGGATTAAGAGTTCAGATGTGGCAAACCCAAAGTGGCAATAACATAGAGGTAAAACCCGCAAGGCACTAGCCACCCCTTATTCTGTAAATGGCAACACTGTCTCCCATTTACTTAAACAAGCTAGTAAGTGGTTCTTCATGCTCTGCTAGTCTCACCTCATCAGCAGAGCAGAGCATGCTGTACAACAGCAACAAGCAAAAAATTAAGTGCAGCCTCAAAGGGACTGTAGACTCATTTACCTCCATAGATGATCCTAGTTGACTGAGCAACAGCATCAGACACGTGGCTTTTGAGCCAGCCCCTCAGCTTCTCATGAACTTCCTGAGCCTGCAATGAAATAGAAATAGGAACTAAGGCCTGAACCATCCTGCATACAACTCCCTTCCAAAGAAGGAACTGGCTTGCTCCATCTTCAGGGAGACCTCTTGAGTGGGGTCAGCCAGTCATTTCATCAGCCACCTTTCCCTAGTTACTACCTGTTGAGGAGTCGCAGTTTTACCAGTTCCAATAGCCCAAACTGGCTCATAGGCAAGAACCACCTTACTCCAGTCCTTCACATTATCTGAGGGGAAAGAAGAAGGTATACATGAGTACAGTACTTCATGCTGGGAAGGGCAGAGCCAAAAAAAGCTTCCTGGAACATGCAGACCTTTTATTAACATGACCATGATTTGTTAACATTTGTAGTAACGTATCTGAAAGCCTTCAAGGAAGGCTAGGAACAGACAGTTATGGCCATAATAGCCATTTCCCAGCTGTCTGAAGAAGTCAATTTTCTTCCCTTACCAGCAATAGCTTTGGTCTGTTCAAAGACCACCTTCTCTGTAATGCCAGCTTCTCTCTCATCCAGCTTCTCCCCAATGCAGGCGATGACGCCAAGGCCTTCAGCAAGAGCATGAGCCACCTTCTGCCCAATCAACTGGGGATGGAAGAGAAAGAATGCAAGTGGCAGTCAGACTCGCACCTGTACCCACCTTTCCCACAAACTGCTCACCCCTCCAACCTTCAAAGAATTATCTGTTCAGTACCACCTCTCCACCCAAGGTCCCTCACCTCATCAGACTCTCCAAAAACATGCCTCCGCTCTGAGTGGCCCAGGATCACCCACGCAGCTCCAATATCTTTGATCATCGCTGGGCTGATAAGAAAGCAGAGGAAGGTATTGACTCACATCTCTGGAAGAAATTCCCCTTGCAAAGGAACGGTAGCTTTAATCTTCACTGGGCTCACCTGATCTCTCCCGTGAAAGCACCCTTTGGTACCTTGTAACAGTTTTGTGCCGCAACTCCAATCTTTGCATCAAGCTTCTGGCGGGCAAAATCAAGGTAGATTGCAGGGGCTCCACAAACCACCTCTGTAAGGCAGAAAGGTCATCCATCAGAAGGACGAGGGATAGAAACCGCATGTAACCTTCGGCCCCACGGCCCAGCCCTGAGAGGTCATCCCTCCCTCCCTCCCCCCCCACTCGGTGGAGGCTTAGCCTGCCCTCGCTGACATTTGGGGGACCCACAGAATAGGAACATCCTCCCCGCTATCTGATGACTCAACAGCGGAGAGGAAACCCATTCCAGGGGTCAGAAAGAGGGGAGTCGGGCAGAGAGCCAGGCCTCCAGCCAGTTCAAACCGAGTCCCCTGGAAAGATCCCAGCCGAGAAACCGGGCAGGAATCTCGCCCTCCTGCAAGGCTGAACCGGGGAGAAAAGGGCAGCGTCAGGTTACACGTGGATTACAGCCGGGTATCGCACCGCGGCAGGCTAGGCACGCTCCTGGAACCAGCTCCGGTCGCACGGTGACCTCAGCCCAAATATCGCGCCCCCGACCCCGGGCTCGAGATGGGGCAGCAGGCCGGGGCCGCGGGGACGAGGCCTCGGGGCCGGGAGCTCTGCGGGGAGGGAGAGCCCGGAGGCCCCTCGGCCGCAGCCTCCTCGCGGGGCCGGGCCCGCGGATCCCCGCCGCCCCGGCGGACGGGAGCCGCCCGCACCCGGCAGCAGGGGGATGCGGTGCCCTTCAGCGGCCGGGATCCGGTGTCGCGGTATTTTTAGCCCCGCCACGGGGTTAAGTTTCGACCCGCCGCCCCCTGACATTTCCCGCGCCCCGGCCGGGCCCCGCCGCGCGGGACGTGCGCTACGTGCGGCTGCGGCCGCGCCCTCCCTCACCGGTGTCGGCCGAGAGCTTGGCGCTATTCAGCGTGTGGATGAGCTCGCCCAAGCTCTTCTTGTCGCCGTTCATCTTCCAGTTGCCACCCACGAAGAACTTCCTAGGCGCCATGGCGGAGGCGACGATCGTCAACCGGCGGGCTCGCAAGCGAAGGTCGGCGACGGCACGCAGCCGCGGCGGCCGGTTTTATAGGCCGGCAGCGCGCTAGGCCCCGCCCCCAGGCGGCCCCGCCTCCGGGGCCTCGGCAGCCGGGCGGCCTGGGCTCGGAGATGGCTGCGGCCGGTCCTCAGCGGCAGCGGCGGCAGCGGGGCCCGCGCGAAAGCTCCGTGTCCCCCTGCGCGAGAACCACGCGACCTCCCTTCTCCGTGCGGGAGCTCGTACCGCGGCAGCGCCCGAGTTTCGGCTCGCGGGCCCTCAGCTGCACAGAACAGACTAACCGGGGCGTATCTCGACTTTTATTTTGTCCCTCGTGTTATTTTGGCATGTGAAGGGCACGCAGGGAGGGGGCACCGCTCACGGCCCGCGCTGCTTCCCGTGCTGCCCCCGCGCTGGGAGGACCGGCAGAAACCGCCGCCCGAGCCACATGCACGCACGCACACACACACACGTACACGCACACACACGCCCTGCCCCTGCGGGAAGCGAGGAGCTGGCGTCCCCCCCCCGGCAGTGAAGCCAAGGGCTGTGCAGCGGGGTGCGGGTAATGAAGGTACGTCCTACGGAAACAGATATTCCCACCCTCCGAATCCCCTTCATTCCCGTCCCCGGGGGCTCCAGCCCCAGCCCGTCGTGGAACTCAGCTCCCTGTGTGTCTCACAGTGAGGGCAGGAAGGGAAGAGTGGGTAAGAGGAGCACGGGAGCCGGACCCTGCTCTTATCCTGACTGCCCCCATCCCGCCCCTTCCGTGCCTTCAGCCCGCTTTCCCCCCCTCCACACACAGCAAGAGGACGTTCTAGCTGGGAATCCGCTGATAGAAGTAGATGTAGCCCAGGTCCTTGGGGGGCTTCTCAGAAGCACAGACCTTCTGGTCATTGTAGATCACCCACCTGCAACACAGAAAAGGGGGAAGCTCGGGAATGCTGTTGTCTGGCAAAGATGCTATGTCAGCCCCTTTGCCAGCTCGCTTCTCTCTGTCCACCTCTGAAGAAATAGGGCAGAACAGCAGCTTAAAGCTGTACTTGTGAAAACTCCTCTTACCTGCCATCTTTCTTGATGTGACAAACATAGTGACCACACATAGTCGAAGTGCCCATGTGGCTGATGAAGGCAAACAGCTGATATTCTTGAGAGGAAGAGAGAGGAGTTATCAGATAAAGCAGAAAGGCGTCACAGGCCTGTGCAAGGCCCTCTAGAAAATTCCTGATGTGAGACCCGATTGAAGCTCTCCTAGGTAATAACTTAAAAATGGGTCCCAGTCAAGTATGACTGACTTGAGGCCAAATGTGGAAGGAAACATGAGATGACAACTTCCACTGAGCCTTTTCTCTTCCAAGCTCATTTGGCTCAGGTATGCTGGATGGGTAGTGGCAGGAATTCCACCTTCCTATAGAGTCCAGGGGCAAAACTACACTGGCATCAGAGTTCTGCAAATGTATTGGAACTCAGTTCATCAATAAGACCAAAGATCAGAATACGGGGGAAAGAACCACAGCCCCTCCTTGTCCTTCCCCCCAGCACCTCCTTGGCCTGACTCTTATCAGCTTCCAACTAATCCCCACGCTGAAGGGGTTTAGGCCCTACTCTGCCATCATTCTCCTTTTCCTCCCTGCCCCTACCACTTCAGCTCTGTGGGAGCTGCTGCTGCTAAAACCTATGGATTTACTGCATTGATTAGGTTGGATAAAACCATGCTGAGCTCGCACCCCAAAGTCTGCATTCATTCTGCTTGGAACTCACTTCCAGGCCCATTGCGCACTTTAGGACCGATAGGGACAGATTCAGAGATGGACTCCGCTGCCGAGCGCCCCTCTGAGATATCCATAGCAGCTTCTGCATCAAGGTCATCAATGTGACTAAAGATCCAATCCACTGCACGCTCCAGGCTGTTGTTCTGGAAGGCAAAGGCAAAGACTTGCAAATGCCTATTCCTGAGAAAATCGTTTCACTTCGATGTCACCGGTGCCCCTCACCGTGGCTCTAAGTGCTTTCATAGCCTGGTCCCGGGAGAAGCCCATGGAGACAATGGTGGCCACACTGTCTTCTGACGGAGGGTCTGGACAGGCAATAGTTGACCCTGGCCCACTGGATCCAGGGAGAACTAGTGGGTTAGCAAAATCTGCAGCAGAAAACAAAACAGCCCCAAAAGGGATACAGTTGGAGGTTCAAATGACTTTAGTTTTCTACTGTTGCAATGGGATGGGAAGTGAGACAACGACCCAGATGCGGTAAGCTTCACCACGGCCATGTGATCTCATACCTGGATCATCCATGTGTGACATGACCCAGTTCATGGCAGCTTCAACCCCACTGTTCCCTGTGTAGTACACAGCTTTGCGGCAAGCATCCATGGGAAAGCCCATCTCCACTAGCTGGATAATCACTGACTCATCCAACATGGGGGCTGTGGGGAGATAGAGATTAGAGCCACCCACTCCCACCCAAGCCCTGCCTGCGCCATTTTGTGCAGTCCCATACAGCTTCCCAAGCCATTTCCTCGCTCTCTGCTCTCCTCATCCATACAATCTTTTTTCAAAAAATGCAGCTTCACATACAGGCACTCCGGGGAACACAGGGATTCATTCACCTCATTAACTCAGCAGCACTGGCCCCTTCCTAGCCTTCAAACCCTGCCCCGTGCTGTGGTTTGTCAAAGTAAAATACCTCTGCCAGTTAAATCTTGTGTAAATTTCAGCTCTACCCCTTCTAAATGCGCAAGACATGCCAGATTCTCATCTCCCACAGTACGGCAATTCACAAACTCCCTTGCATAACACCCTTGCATACAAGGGAGGTAGCTGACTTTCACAGACAGAGGGACAGGAAAAGTCCGAGCAAGTGGAAACCACTAGGATAGATGACAAGACAAGGAAAGCAAGGAGATGAATCAGGCATCAGGAAGAGAGGAGGAGAATCACTAACATGTTGGAGAGGAGAAGTGAGGGGAGCAGAAGGAGTCGTCGTCCTCGTTGCCATAGAACCCCAGGCTACCTTTGGGCTCATCTGGTGTCACCAGTGGGGGTGCAATATCTGGCATTTCTTCTTCTCCATCCTGCAGCCCTGTTCCCTGCAGTGCAGAGATATCCAGCTCCTCTGGCATTTCAATGGAGACATCTACAAGACACAGTGTTTGCTCAGCCTGCCACACGGGCAGAAACAAAAGAATCCATTGGGAGCACTAGAAGGGAAAGTCACTGGGGATACAACATGCTATCCTGCAGCTCCTCTTGGGGTAGTTACTTTCCTCTATGGAGTAAGGATCACAGTATGACAATATTTGTCACAATATATGACACCGTGTACCTATATGCTCTGTACTTCTTGTCCTTCTTACCAAGCTTTTTGGGCACCCAATCCAGACCAAAAGTGAATTTCTTGATCTGAATCACCAGATAATCTGGGAAAGAGGCGAACCGCGTTGTTCTGAAAGACATTAACATTACAGCCAGTTTATACTTTGTCAGCAATGACTTAGGGCATCTAGTTGATTCAAGAAATCAGTGAGTAAGGTGAAGGCATGTCCTAAGGCACAGAGATACACAAATCTGTACAGCTCCCCTAGCTCCTTAAACACTGAACAATTTCTAAAGTGGATGCTCTGACCAGATTAGATGGAATGAAGCATTTACAAAATCTTGGGGGATAACAAAAAATAGTACATTCTCTATCTTCCAGCCCTGCATTTTACAAGCTGACTCAGATTTTAGGATTTAATTAAAGTTTAATTCTTAAGGAACACAGAAGAAATTAAATCTTTTATTAGACCAATAGATAAAGCTGCAGAAAGTGACAAGCTTTCAAGTGCAAGCACTTTTTCAGCTGTGAAGTGGAAGATGCAAATCTTAAGCTGACAATGACTGAATTTGATTGAACATTATTTAGTCAGACAATTTGAAGGAAAGGGTGTTTGGCATCTCTGAAACAGAGGGGAACCTTTGTGAAGGGAGAAGCAACATTAAGAGAGACAGATACTCATTATCAGAATAATTGTAACATGCAGTAAAATTAAGTTAAGCAACAGTATATATTCAATGCTAATTCAAACAAAGCGTTTGAACACAACTCATTATTTAAAAGCAAAACGTTATTTTTCAAGGTGATCATTTTACTGTTCACTTTTAGTAGCTATTGCTTAATAATAGTACATCTGTTAGAAAGAAATATGACCCATTCCATACTGAGTTCTTTGAGAACTACTCTTTCACTGCAGAAGGACAGTCAGTAGCATCACAGAAGGAAGCTGCTTAAGTTTGTATTCTTCTCACTACACCTTTGCACCATTGTGGCACGTGCTGCTGGCAGAGAGACAAATTCCTGCTGTTCTTTAAAGCCCTGTTATTAGCATTTAAGTTTGTTATGCTCAGCAGTTTGCTCAAACCTTACCAGCCAAAAAACTTCCCTAAAAGACAGTCTGGAGACCATGCAGGACTGGTGTTGCCATACTCTGCCAGGACTAACTTTAAAGCTGTCGTATTTAGAATAAAAGCTGCCAATTTTCTGGGATATCACTGTATTTTTGTAGCATCTCAGCAACTGAAGTCTGATAGCAAGGACTTCACTAGCACTGTTGTTCTGCCCGCTGTAATCCTTCAGGGGATTACATTCCAGCACTGATGGACTGGTTCCCTTCTGCTTCCATGTTCTATGGATATAAGATCTGGAGGACTGAAGAGCTTTGGTAATGCTCCTTCTCCAGGCCATGAAAACAAGCCCCCCAAGATGCAGCTGCAGCCCACTCACCATAGCCTGGCAAGTTAGTTAATGCCCACACACTCACTTGAGAGCCACAGACTTGGCCTGCAAGGCTGTGCTCCAGAAATCATCCACCTGTTCTGGAGCTCCATAGGCCTCTAGGCAGGAGCTGAAAGGCACCTTGGCTCGCACCAGCTCAGGCAGTGGCTGCTTCT
Organism: Numida meleagris; assembly: GCF_002078875.1. Classification (NCBI taxonomy): domain Eukaryota; kingdom Metazoa; phylum Chordata; class Aves; order Galliformes; family Numididae; genus Numida; species Numida meleagris. Next base: position 75,669,992 of record NC_034409.1, read on the forward strand.
CTTCCTCTGCTTGCCGCTTCTTCTCCTCATATTCCAGTAGTTCATCTAGAGAATAAAGTACAGGAGTCAAGGACCACCTCTAGGTGCTAATAAAGCAACTGTGTAACCTACACCCAGAAGCTGAACAGGCCTACAGATACACAGACATGCATCCTCAAGAATGGAGCACAAAGCTGGCAACTGTGAGCGCTGCCCTGCTTCTGCAGTTCTGCTTTGCTGTTAAATCACAGCCCAGCTTGAAGTGTAGGAGGGAAAGGCTCCAGAGGGACATCACTGTCACACCACTGAAGAAATGAGCCCTATTCTATAAGAGCAGGTGAAGGATCTGGCTTCAGAAGTGGCAGAGCAACACCTCGAGGAAGTCCCTTGCCCATTTAAGGAGTTCTGTAAGAAAAGCATGATAGCCAACACGATGTATGCTACTATCCTGGCCATGACATGTTACTGACCTTTGTTGAGCGCAGCATCCATGGGCACTGGCAGCTGCATGATATAGTCCACACGCTGGGTGTATTTCACCTTTTCTGTGGCCAGACACTTCAGCTTCTCCTCCACCAGAAAACGGAAGACCTCATTAGGGTTCTCCGAGCTGCGGCAGTTCCTCTGAAAGAGGGAGAGATTAGAAGGATAGATATGGCATCAGAATGGCAGAAATAAGTATCTACAGCAGCAGCAGTTCCACACAGGACACGGCTAAAGAGTATTCATTTCTGCACCCAGTCCACTGGAAAAGCAAAGAGAAGCCTACAGTCATCTCCTGGGATGATCCTGGGAACGCATGCCATTCTGGCTCCTAAAACTGACAATTTTACATCTCCATCTGCGCCCTCGCTAGGAGGAATCTCTTGGGAATCAGCCCCAAGAACATGGCAAACATCTCTCTTTCTCTGCTCCCACAGGTGCTAGCTTCCCCTTTTCCCTTTATTCTCTCCCTCCTTCTGCTCCATTTGCCAGCTTCTCACATTTACATCTCATGCCCTCTTACAGCAATAAAAAAAAAGCCAGGCTTTTCCAAAATTAGAGAAACCAACTCAGCCATTACCTCCACCATGTTGATGAAGTGCAGAAAGAATTCCTGGGCATCCTGCTGCCGGTTAGTGGAAAATTCTGGGTGTCCCTTTCCAATGAGGGACTTAAACATGCGTGGAGCAATGCCATTTTGGACACCCTGCAAATAACAAGGTGGAAGAAGAAGGTGGTCATAACGTACCAAACATGTGCCCTGGTATGCAGCACTCTACTCTCAGCCATGTTCTTCTTTGTGTGACAGGGCCATGGTACAAGCCCCAGGACATGTCTTCAGAAACAGTTCTCCCTCTTCCTCCCCCATTTAAAACACACCACGTGAGAACCATACCCAGATCTCACCTTCTGATCAGGCTGCTGTTCCCCTTCTGCAGAGGCTGGCTTTGAATACTCCCCAGATAGCAGTCCATGACCCAGTTTGGCTCTGGAATGACAAAGTCTGTCAACATCAAACTCCACACACTCTGGGAGCCACAACAACCCATCCAGCTTTAACGCTGACATGACTGGAGTTCTCGCAGAGATTGGCTTTCTCAACTGCATCAGCTAAGATCACCTTATCTTGGTCTGATCCCTCTGGTCCCATAAGACATCATCTACAGGAAAGTTACTAGGGCTTCCAGTCACCATTTTCAATCACTGCTTGCACAGTGGGGAGAGCAAAAAGGAACAGCTTCCCTTTCCCCACAGAAGAGTTGCCGGTGCTGAGCAATACAGTAGCTGCTCAGCAGCCAAGCTATGCTGCAGCCTGACGTGGGTAAAGTAGCAGTGTATCTAACTGACAGCACAGGAGACAACAGGGCACAGTGAAATTGCGTGAGCTAGAAATAGCAATGCTAAGAGCAGATTGATCACATTTTCCCAAGGGAAAGGTTAATAATAACTCCATGAGGAGCTGAATGGAAAACAGCAACGCTGAAGTGATTTCTTCCCACACCCATGCCCTCCTGTTCTTCCACTTCACTCCAGTTCTTCTCCATCACTGCTGCCATTTGTCTGGAACCAAACCTTACCAATTCATTCTTTTGCCCAGGCAAGAATCTTTCTAGCTGTCTCAGTTCCCTCCTAACTGAACACCTTACCCCACTATTCAAATTTACAATCTTTGCTTACCTCTGGATTCTCTTCCACAAATGCTACCTTCCTTTCTTTCATCCCAAACCTCCATAGATTACTTTCCTCTTTTAAAGCAGATGCAACAGCAAAGCAATGGATTTAAATGAAACACCCTCTGAAAACTTGTGTTTCTTCTTCTGTACCTCTTGCAGGAAGTCTCTTTAAGCAGATATAAATTATCCACTGAGAGTGATTTTTTTTTCTAAATCTATGTATTTCTTTGCTCTTAGCCATCTTCCTCCACTGCAGAAAGCAAACCTTTCTGCAAAGAAGCTGTAACGCAGACAGAATACGCCTCCCAGAAATCCCCTCGTGGTAACATATGGTACTGCATTCCCCATATCACATGTTTAAGAGTCCCCAGCAGCACTGAAATAAACCCTGCTTTCTCCATCTAGGACGTTCAACAGAACTTTCTTTGCTTAGGTCCTTAATGATCACAGAAGATCAGTGTGTCTGGTGATGGACATGGAAACAGATAGGCAAGTCTTGAGGGAGAAACTTGCAGCAATGCAGAAGGGATACACCCAGGCAGTTACAGCCTTCCTTCTCTCACCAAAAGTCTACGTACACTTGTGTGCTGAAGTCCTGTGTGGGGTCCGAAGGTGCGCTTTGGAATATCTTCTCCAGCTTGTCCACATACCTGCAGAACAAACCAGAGCAATCTAAGGGACATACGGATTCATCTAGCAAAGACAGTTTTGAGCCTGAATCCTGCAACAGAAGCTCACAGCTCTAGGAGACCTTTGTACTGATGCCAGGGGATCCCAGGCCAATGGAAAGGAGTGATTAAGCTCACTTACTTTCTCTGGAAGTCTGGGATACTGAACAGCACCTGCACCACAGAATTGAGGTAGCAACTGTTGCCCAGGTTACGGATACCAGTGTACCCGGGCCCATACAGGGGCTTGAGCTGCACACCAGACTCCTGGATGAGCTCCCACTCCCCAATACGTTGATTCATATCTATTTCCAGTTCTGTCATTGTCTTGTCTGTCTGTGGACGGAAAGAACAGGAGAAAACCTTCAAAGAAGACTGAAGAGAACACCTGAGGTGTGAAAAGGGCAGTGCAGTAGAGAAACAAAGTGTAAAATTAATTGTTTGATTAAGTTAGAAGAGGAGGAAGATACAAGAATTCTTTTCAAATATTTGAATATCTGGGACAGAAGGAGGAATGCTATGAAACACGGGAGAAATCCAAGGCATTCACTTAAAAGGGGGATGGAAATCACACACCAACACTAAATCTAGGGAGCACAGCTAGGAGTGTGGGCACCTCCCTGCCGAGAATACTGACACAGCGCCACAATGAAATGAAACTCTGGGACAAAAAAGAAAGGCAAAAAAGGCAATGGGAGAAGCAGCCAAGGCAACTTTCTATTTGACAAATAAAACACTGCTTCTTCAGCAGGAATGGCTCTGCACAGCCACAGAAAGTTGGGATCTAGCTAAGAAAGCTTAGAGTTTCTTCTCTCCCCCTCTGGGCCTACACAGGAACAACCCCTCACCTTCTGCATCTTGAGCATGTCAATCCCAAAGTGAGCGAGGTGTTCTGCCAGGTTGGGATCCAACACCATGTCATCCTCATCGTACGAGTAGACATCTATGCAGAAACACAGAGGGAAATAATCATGGCCCGTGATCTAAAATTCACTCTGGATGAAGACAACTGAGTGCTCAGTCGTGGGTGTTTTGACAAACTGAGCACTTGGACTTTCCTCTCTTAACTCTTTTCAGGGGAGTAGCACAACAGACAGAATACTGAGATTCCTCCAAAATACGTGACAAGACCAACAACTTTCTCATTGATCAAGGTATGTAGGTATACGTATGCCTGCAATGACGAAAGGGTTACTATGTTATATCCTCAAGTTTTGGACACAAAAATCCTTGATAAATGTCCCACTACTTAAAATAAGAGAGAAAGCTCGATAACTGTTCTAAAAGCTTTCAGATTACAAGGGAGAGAAGGAGGCAGATTTTATCAGCTGGTTCTTCGTCTGTCACAAGAAGCAGGTCAGAGTGGGAAAGTTCATGACAGACTGACACTGCATGTTCCAGGTCATAACATGGGCAACATCAGCCTTGAAATCCTCCCACCTTCACCTTGTCAGAGACCAAAGTCATCCTGGCAGTGCTTGGCATCTATAACCCTTGCTGGATCCCCCTTCTTACCAGCTCCATCAGGAGTAATGGTTCCCAGTTTCACGGCCAGGGGGTAGCCAGTTTCCCGGTAGTGCTCGACTGCATGATTATTGCCACCACTGCCATCAAAATAGCGTCGACCGCAGAGGATGGCTCCATCAGTCATGTTCAGCCACAGGTTCTCCCTCATGTCACACTTGCTGCACTTCCAGCCACTGAAGAGAAGGAATGGAGGAAAAGCGCTGTTAGGTTAAAAACCTTTGGGTTCTACCTCCCACGCCCTCTCCATTACTCCCCACTGACCACAGCTTAAGCAAAAGTTTCCGTGATCTCATTTATCTTTTAATTCAGAACGCTGAGCATCCTGAAATACCTTAGTTTGTCCCCTGTCTTGAATTTACACAAGGCACACTCACACACAGGGCAAGGCCCCAGAAAAGAAATCTCATCTTCTGGGACAGGAGAGAAAGGTGATCAGAGTGCATCTGGGACTCTGCAGCAAATGTCAGTACTATGCTCACCATGGTGGGATGCGGACATCATTCTGAAGCTGGTGCAGGGAAAAAGCGTGTTTGGAAACACGTCGAACCTCCCCGTCCCAAGCCTGCACCTCCTGCTTCCGGGAAGCTGAGTCTGCTGTAAGGATGGCTTCCACAGCACTGGCAATCTAGTTAGAAGAGCAGGAAAGACCATGAAGAGCGCAAGAGAAGAAACTTCCCGTGCCACAGCACTCTACATTCAGGTTCAGAACTGCAAGTCATTCACAGAAAGACGGTATTTGGGAGCCTCAGTCATAAACCAGGCTCTGTACTATAAAAGCACTGTTTAAGTAATTTATAGGACTGTAGAGTGATCCTGCTTACTTCAAGCTGAGACTTCACAGCAGTTCTGCAGAATCACTTTCGTAGGGTAGCAGTTCCCTCACTGCAATGCTGCGTTGCCTCCCTGCCAGCAGAAAATACCACCCTCCACCCAAACGTACCCTGTCTCTGACCATGTCAGGTAGTCCCTCCAGCCCATCACGGGGAATATCCAAATGTTCCGGGAAAATAACTATTTTTACATCTTCATCATATTCAAACTTTTCCTCTGTGATGTCAAATCCACCTTCTACACCTACAGAAAGAAGAAACATGGTGGCAAGAGGTAAAAATCAAATAGTTTCCAAGACTCCTTTACCTGTAGCTTACATGAAATAAAGCATCATGACTAAGGCAAAATTCTAGACCAGTGTTCCACAATCTTTCTTCATGTCTAGATCCCGACGTTCCTGCTGCAGGTATGGACTTCACAGAAGGAAATATAAGCCTAGTGACAGTAGGCTTGCCTTTGTCAGCTATTTTTACAAATGCTTATAAAGAAACTCCAGACCCTGACTACAACCGGAAAAAAAAAAGACGCGTTCTACAGAAAGAGTGACCACAACAGGGCCATGATAAAGCACTGCTGATTATCCATCACAGCATGCCTAAGATCACAAATGGAGATGTGTAGGAAGAGATAGCGTTCCGACCCAGCATGAAAGACTAGCCTATCTGCATCCTCAGGGAGCCTGGCTCTGCTTCTTGCCTCTTCCAGAAAAGAAAAATCAATGCCCTGAGCTCAAACACAGAGAACCAGGAGTTCTTCTGGGAGCAGAACACCCAGAATTAGAGGAAAAAAAAGCCTTAGGAAAGGCACAGTACTGGTATTTTCTCTTGCCCACCTAACCACACTTTTCAGAGGCTGCAAGAGAAACAGAGGTTCCGTGCACAACAGGTTACTTGCATGTTGTCGAGAGTCACCAAAAAGTTACATGCGCAATGGAGGGAACAGTCTCTGGTTCTCTAGGTTCTCACAAAAAACCTCTTGGCTTTTCCTGTTCTGCAAGAGTTCACACTTTCCATTCCAGAAGGAAACAGGGCTGAAGACATGCTGCTTATTGGCAGCCTCAACCCTCTATGTTTTCTTTTACTGCATTTCCTTTACTTCTTTGAAAATGGCACGCTGTGGCTGCAATAGATCTCTGCAACAAAACCTCTGAAGGGAATGTGAGTTTTTGCTGTAACTCTAAGGGTTTAATGCCTCCGCCTCAGGAATTCTGTAGGCGACACAATTCTGAGAATCATTACTGCATTTGATTAAACGTTATCGACAAGAATACCTGGTTCCTACAATACCTCCTGCACCTCTCCCTTCAGATACCTACAGTGTTTAGACGATGCAAAAAAATGCCACGTAGGAATGCAAATGCTGCATGCCCAAGTCATTTTAAAAATTTCTGAGAAGTCGTAAGCATCATGCAACATACTCAAATAATCCTCTTCTGCACTTCTTCAGCACGTTCCACAGAGATCTCCTGTCATCACTTCATGGAGCAAAATAGTACATGATCTCAGGATATTACACAGCTCCTGAACTCTAAGCAAAGAAAAACAGACTGCTCAGGTGCGCAGGGGCATGATGTGAACCTCCTGAGGCTCCAGAGGAAGAGGGTCTTCGGCTGGCAGACTGTCTCCTACCCCTTTTCTGCCCCATATATACCCATGAACTTGCCCCAGGAGGCCTGCTGCCTCCACGGCTCTATCTCAGCATCACGGCCTCACAAGAGTCTTTCTATCAACACACTGGCACGGAGAGCAAGCACTACCACAGGCATTTTTTTTCATGGAGTGGGAGGCTGCGGTACAGAGAGAACAAGGGGTATATTTTGCAGCTAATGACAATTTGCTGCTAAATCTTTTTTACGCTTTCAAAACCCTCCCCTATGTGTGCGTTAATCCACCACCACAGTTTAGCTACAAGAGAGCTGAAACCTGCCTCCAAAACAGACAAAACTCTCCAGAGTTTGAGATCATTGCCTCAACCACAAAGCTAATACTTTCTTTTATTTTCTCCTGCTCCATTCATGCCACTAAGATGTTATCACTGGCAACTATTCGCTGACCCAGTGAAAACACTTGTCTCAAGATCTTTGTACAACTGAGGATGCAGAAATAACTCACAAAAGCAGACTGGGACTAATATCTCCCAAAGCAGCAGGGTGGCAGCAGTGAGGTCACCAGGCTTCTGCTACGCAACGGCACAGCTAGGGAAAAAGTGAGCAAGAAGGAAGACCGGCTTGGTACAGGTTCTGGATTTCCTTGTAGTGGTCAGCCTCCAGCAAGACAAGAACCTGTCACTGATAAAAACGTTCCCATCCTCTGCTCCATAATGTCGCAGAAATTGCTAGCTGATACTGCTCCAAATAAGCAGCATCTTCCCTGATTCCCACGACAGCTTTTTCAGTTGGTGCAAAAGAGTAACGGAACATCAGCACTGTTCTCCTGAAAAAGGACTTGCTCTTAGTAGTATGTTGCTCTGAAAGTAATGCCTTCAATTTATTTCCATTAAAACTACAACAGATACAAAGAGCACAATAACATTATTTGGTAGACTAAATTCCCAGCTATAAAACACTATCTTTTAACATAGTTACCACCGTTAGCTATGTATTTTTGCCAGCAAAGAACAAGAGACTGCCCGCTGTGATTCTAAAAACCTGTACCAGTGGAGGTGCCACACTGGTGCTGCTGCCACTGCTGAAATGCACCATCTTCCACCCCGCAGTACTCACATCCATAGTTTGATTCCCATAAAAGTTCAGCAAGTGTCACTGAATATCAACGGGTGCCATTTTTCCCACATGAAGGAATTCAGTAACACACTTTTGCTTCTTTGCACTTCCATGTCAGATGCCATTTTGTCAGACTGCCCCTCTGCTGCCTTCTGTCACATGCCAACGACATGTAATGGGATACTGGTGGGAAGGTTCAACTTCTACTGCCATACCACCAACCTCCACTTCCAATTTCGTGGGCCAAAATAATAAAATAAGAGGTATTACTTTTGGAGCATTCCTGGCAGGTAATGTTCTCATGCATTTCCTCCAGTATCAGCTTCATATTTCAAGAAATTGTCTAACCAAAATTGTTCCTATGGCATTTACCAGAAATTCCTTCCTGTTCTAAATAAATAACACTAGTTAAACTTCTGAGACGTTTAAGAGATGCTTCTGTCAGAAACTCCATGCTTATTTTTTCAGCCTTACTCCAGCCCCTCACTAGATACATCTGTATTATGCAACAGCGCCGCATGGGTTCTGTTCACACCAAGCTCTATCAGGCACAATGAGTGAAGAGAGGAGACAAAGACTACCTACCTACAGAAAACATGCTGCAAGTTTGAACACAGAGCAAAACTACCATCACAACAACTGTTCTGCAGTAACTGCCTACCTATGATACACTAGAAGACATTATATTTGAATTCAGTTGGAGGCACTAGCCACAGCTAGCTTAGAAGGCGAAAGGGAACAGAAATGTTCCATGAAGCCAAGCAGCTCCAAAAGATTGATCCAAAATAACAAGAAATATATGGTACACAAGTGCCTTCTTACCAATAGCCAAGCGAGTTGGTTTCTTCCTTGGGGGGTCCCCAGCACTGGAATTAGCATCTTCTTCCTTCTATTTCATTGAGAAGAAATAGGGTCAGAGAGTTAGAGGGACAGGCATGCTGTGGCAAGCCTTAAGGATTGGACTTAAGCTACTGTGAAGACAGCAAGAGGGCAGGCAGCAATTGCTTGGGCCAACAGCCAGGTACAACAGCTCAACATCAGCAGAGCTGAAGGTCTGGGGAATCCCATCTCACCAAGAAAAACATTGTTTGTATCTGAGAAGGGAAAACTCTACACCTGATTTAATACCGAGACAAATCCCACCTCCCAGTTTCAGAACAAGTATGACTTCAATTATTTTTCAGTGCTGCCGCCTTGTTTTTATTTTTATTTTTACCGGTTTACGTGTTCTTTTGAGGTGCAGATAGACACGCTGGCCTGTTTTCTGGTAGTGCTTTTCCACATACTGTTTCCCAAAGCCCAGGAACGTGTTCATGCAGATATATAAGCCGCCATCAGACTCCTGGAAGAAAGTGGAGAGAAAAACTTAAGGGAGATGGCAAAGAATGCCATTCTAGCTGTTAGGACAGAAGCTTACCTATTGGAAGGCTATCGGTTACTGATTAAATAATGGCAACAGTTCATCGCTATCTATCAGTCATGTAGTAACCGATCTGAACTAAGCTGGCAAGGCCTGCTCTGGCTGTCCCAAGATAGGTGCTCCTATAGGGCGATGTACAGGTAAACCCAGTTGCCTCTTCACACAGGGCAGGACGCTACCCGACCTATGATGTCTGAGCGAGATCCCCAGGAGGGTTCCCCAGCAGAGGCCTGCAGCATGCACCGTTCACACAGTCACAACGTGGTATAACCACTCCCAGCAGAGCTGTGTCACCCTGTCTGCAGGCACAGCTCCCGTGGCCATGGTGAGCTCTGCCAGGCCCCAGCACGGGGAAGGCCAGCTCACCACTGCTTGTTTTCACTGTTGCGTACAAAACCTTGAGAGGAGCTCTGAACTGGCTACAGGTGAGCCCTGCTCACACCACATGCACACAGACAGCTCAGCAGAGGTGCCGGTCTTAAATCAAAGAGGGCACGGATCCAAACGCAGAGAGGGGCAGGCAGGGCGAGAGCACTGGGAGTGGCACTGCGGGGGCTCAGGAGGGAAGGAGGGCCAGGGTTTGGGGTTTTGCTTCCCAAAGAGCCCCCACCTCGGGAGGGCAGCGCCCTTCTCCTCCGGGCTCCGGCACGCCCCGACGGGCGCCCGCGGGGGAGGCCGAGGGGCACTCGCCCCCCCCCCCGCCTCCGGGGCGCCCCCAGGCCCGCCCAGGCCGGCTCGGGAAAGAGGCGCGGGGACGCCAGCACCGGGGTGGAGACGGCCGCGGAGAGGACCACTGCCATCTTAGTGACACAGCACCGGCTCGCCCCCGCCCGCGGGGCCGCGTGACGCCGCCAGGCCAACGGGCAGCGCCCCCCGCCCGACTACAGCCCCCGGCATGCTCCGCGGCGGGCGAGGGGCCGACGAGCTGCCCACGCCCGCTCCGGCCCGGGTACTACAGCCCCCAGTGCGCCGCGGCCGGGCGGGGCGCGCCGCGAGGCACGTCGGGGGCCGTAGTCTCGGACGGCCCCGCGCTGCGCCGGGCCGCGCGCCGCCCCGGCCGCCGGGGAACCACAAATCCCATGGCGCCCCGCGCGGGCGGCACCCCCGGCGCCCGGGTGGGCTGAGAGCGGGTGGGAGCGAGGAGCGGCCCGGGCGGCCGCGGAGGCCGGCCTCAGGGCGCGCTTACCGGCGTGTCGAAGGAGAAGGCGCACTCGTCCTTGTGGACCCGGTCGCCGGCCTTAGGCACCCGGATGGACGGCAACACCGACAGCAGCGCTTCGCTCAGCTCCGCCATGACAGCGGCTCACTGCGGCTCCGCCCGCGGCCCCACCCTGACCAATCGCAGTCTCGCGTGCTCGGACGGGCTCTGACCAATCCCGTGCCGCGCGGGCGCGCCGGCAGCGTGGCTGAGAGACTGGCGCCCTGCCCACCCGCCTCTCGGCCCGGCCGCCTCGGCCAATCGCGGCCGCCCTTCAGCCGTCATGGGCGGACCTGCCGAGCTCCTCAGCCAATGGCGTCGCGGTGCGGGGCGGAGCTTCCTGAAGATCGACAGACGGCGGGAGGCGGGACAGGGGCGGGCACGGGGCGGGCTCGGGGGCGGGGCCCAGTCCCGGGCGGGGACCAATGGGGCGGCGCCACCGCGGCCGAGCGGGAGATTTGAATCGCGGCAGCGCCTCCGGCCGGGCACCCCGCGGCTCCGCGCCCGCCGCTATGGGGGCCTCGGGCAGCGCTCCTACCACCCCCGTGCCCGGTCCTCTTCGTAACCGGCACCTGGCGCACGTTAGCGACCCACGCTCCCCAAGCGCCGGCATCCTGCGCACCCCCATCGAGGTACATCTATTCCTCTTTTCCTCCTTCCGCACTGTGCTCCGCGGTCCCTCAGCGCCCGCTGTCCCCCGCAGGTGGTGAGCTCCCCCGCCGGCAGCCCGCAGCCCGGCCCTGCCCAGGCAGGCGCTCAGGACGCCGACCCGCGCTCGCCGACGCCCGGCATCTCCCGCACGCCCATGAAGGACACGCTGAGCGGTGAGTGCCGGGCCGGGCCCCGCCGCCGGGCCTCTTTCTGGCGCGGGCTGAGCGCCGCCTTCTCCCCCTTCAGACAGCGTGGAGTGCCTGGTCAGGCAGCTCGGAGAGGCCTTCGCCGTCGAGACCGCGCCCCTGGAGCCGCCGTCACCCGCAGCGCCGCGCACGCTGGAGGAGCCAGCCCTGCGGGCCGCCGTGGAGCTGCAGGCCGAGAGGGGCCCCGAGCCCGGCTGTGAGGCCACCGCGCGTCCGCACCGCTGTGCCGGGCCCGGCCTGGCCTCGGGTGAGCCCCCTGAAGTGCGCTGAGGGGCTGCGTGGGGTGGGTAAGCGCTGCGGCGAGCGGTCTCCAACCGGCGCCTGAAATGATCCTTCCAGCTGGCGGGATGGGGACTGCTTCTCTAAACGAGTTCTGTCAGGGATTGAAGAGTTACACCCGAAGGAAGGGTGCACGGAGGACAGAGCTGGGCTCCTTTTAGTGTTACCCAGTGCCAGAACCAGAGGCAATGGGCATAAACTGGAGCAAATAGGTTCCCTCTGAACACCAGGCTTCTGTGCTGTGTGGGTGATGGTGCACTGGCCCAGGTTGCCCACAGGCCCTGAGTTCTCCCCGGAGAACTCTAATACCCACCCAGATGTGGCCCTTGGCATTCTGCCCTGGGTGTCCATGCGGGAGCAGGGGTTGGATCAGATGGATCCAGAGGCTTTATCTCATTCTGATTCTCTTACCTTTTGGGTAACATTTTCTGTAGATGAGATCATGTCAGGAGGCACTTAAAATCCAGGGCCCTTTAGCCTTGTTGTGGCACATTGACTTGTTTTCTTTGCTCCTCAGGGAGCAAGCACATAAGACGTAAGGCCAGCAACAAGATCTTGGCAACATCTGGTGGAACTGTCCGTTCTCCCTTCAGTATCCTACAAGATGATAATTCCCCCAGTGCTCCTGTCCAACGCCAGGTAAAGCTCAGCGCCTCACACTGTGGGAGGGAGAGGGGGCTGAAATAATGAATCTTTCAATTTCTATTTTTGTATAGCCCCAGGCTGGAACTGTGGCCTCCAAAACATGTAGAGCCTGGTGATGTCCTTAGTGAACTTCTGTGGGATGATCTTATGCCTAGATCCTTTCAAATCTGGTTCCATATCTGTATTTTCAAACTTTCTACAACATGAATCCCTTCTAGTACATCCTCTCATTATTCTCTAGGAAAATCCACTACTCTTGTATTGGAATGTCAGACATTCAGTCGAAGCTGAATGGCCTAAAAATGGCTTACATATTTTACTGAGAGTCGACTAGCTTGTATTTTACAGTTACTTTTTCCTTCTGTAGATTAAGAGGCACATACTGGGGGAGAACCCTGGGGAGAAGGAAGTGGCAATGGATCTGAGCAGGAGCCTCAAAGCTGGGAACTGTGCTTGGAGTGACTTGAACAAAGAAAACCAACAGTGTCCTTTTGTGGAGAACTAGAAATTTCCTTTCCAAGAGTCTTGCTGTAATTCTCTTCTTTTAAGAGAGTCCTCTACAACGGGAAATCCTGAAATAGTCTAAGACTCCAGACTCATGATTGCGCTTCACCTTTCTCTGTTGGGAAGATAATACTCATAACTTTGTGTGTGTTTCATATACAGTACAGGCTTTGGTTCTCTGTAGGCTGTATTGACTGTATAGTACTTATAGTAAATAAACTTATCTTAAAACTGAGCCAGTGTTTGATAGTCTGTATCTGGTGTGGCTGTAGGAGTATCCTGCTTGTCCAGTATGTTATGTTTTCTTTGTTCCAAGTTTAAGGAACATAGTTCAGCTTTCCACTAGCTCTGATGCTCAGCTGTCCCCTGCCTCTACCATACTGCTGCAGAGCTGAGGGACTTGAGAAGGGTCAGACCCCACTGTGGTCCAAGCTTAGTCAGGAGACTGATCTATCTAGTACTGCTGGTGTTCTGCATCTGATCTGAAACTAACGTATGCGAAGAATTGTAGTTTATTGAGAATATCTGTCATGAGGACAAAATCCAAAACAGGGTGAGGAAATACCATATTTGCATAAATACCTTTATCTTCCATAGAAGATAGTGAGATGCAGTGACTTATCAGCAATTCCTTACAGAGTAGGTGGATGCCATGATGTGGCTATTAGCCAACAACTGGAATATCAGCTGAACATAATAGCTGTGTCAGATCTCCAAGGCTTGCAGGGATGTAATTTCAGCACCCTATTCTAACTTAGAGCAGTGAACTTCAGAACAAATGGGGCTATTCTCAACAAAACAACAGAGGAACATCTTCCTTGGGGACTTAAAATAATATGCTCTTTGGAGAGAGTCAATAGATAGCGCTCATAGGAGGAGAGCGGGCCTGGAAATAACGTAGTCTATGGTGCTTATGTCAGCTTTCTTTATTTGCCTGGACTATGGAGGTCTAGAACAGACATGAAAGCAGTGGGTGATGGCTACTGGTTCAACAGGGTCACTGCACAATATAGGAATGAGGCAAAAAGAGAAGGAACAGCAGGAAGCAAACAATAAATAAGAATAAATAAAACATTCTCTGGTATTCTGGAAGGTCTGAGGGCTATCTTTTCCCCCATTTATCCATAGATAGGACTTGAGCTAAGTTTTCCCCAGTAGAAAATGAGCCCAATATATACTACCTGCTTGGTAGGGGTTGCATGTTATAAATCTCAAGCCTAGTATGTCTCTGGGGCTGCCTGCACAGGAATACAACAGCCACACAGAAGCTAGGTATAGTTAAATCAAAGACAGAGGTCTAGGACAGAGGTGTTGAATGAGGGGTCCTCCAAGGGCTGGATACCAAATGTGGGTAGAGGTGTTTGAAGGAAGATGTGGGGTGTTTGAACTGTACTGTAAAGTCCAGAGATGTAATGAATGAACTGTTGTGTTTTGCAGGTCTTCAAGCCTGCAAGAAGCTAAAAGTTGCTAGGCTTGTTTAGAGGTGGAGAGAACAGCCAGTGAGTGTGCTCTTCCTCCTCCCGCTTTCACTCTAGGAGACCCCTGTAAGCAACCAGTGTGTAGAGATAAGTGAGAGTGACAAGTGAGTGTTTCCATTGTGCTTGGCCGATGATGCTGTTGCTGTGGGCTGTGCTTCTGCTGTTCTTTCCCTCTCCTCTGCTGTCCTTAGTTCCAAATCTTGAGGAAGCTGTCCCAGGAGCCAGTGGCAACAGCCATGCCATCTGCTGTCACCCCCAGGCAGCTCACTCTGTTGTCATGGCCAGAAAGGATTCCTGATGGGAGAGGAAGATGAGACATCAGTAAAAGAAATGGGGCTGGGAGAAGGCAAAGGGCTTGACTGAGCTGAGTGTGTTCCCCATGCGCTGTGTATCCAGTCTCTTGTGCATCACACTGCTCCTGCAAAATGTGATTAGCAATCTGTACCTGGCTAATAAGAGCAAGCATGCAGAAGAACATTTGTGCATGGTGTACAACTAGGAGATCTGGCCAAGGAGCAATGTTCTTGGGAAGATCCAGCTAGATGCATCCTCAGCACAAGAGATTGTTGCCAGCTGTTTTCACCATGGAGCCAAGGACACCAGAAAGGATGGTGTCTTTGACAAGACTAAAAGAGGAATGCTGCTGGAGATCAAAAGGTGGGCTGTGTTATGAATTTAGGGGGACTAGGAGCCACATCTGGAAGAAAGATGGTAACTGGGCCTATCCTTTGCATCATAGAACATCCATAGCTGCTGGATAGAAGCCCAGATCTACACTCAGCTTGGTGCCTGGCCACCATGCAGCACTGTAAGAATGTATGAAATAATACTGATGTTTGAGAGCAGTTTAGCTAAGAGGAATATTGATGCTTTTCCCATCCAAAAAACTGTTGTTTGAAGGCTTGACCTGCTTAACGTTAAAGCCAACAGTTCTTAAGATAGTTGTATTTCTTATTTAAGCACAAGGAAGCATTGCTGAGTTTTGGTTGGTGTAGGATGTGTCCCTTTTAGAAAAATTAGGGATACATCGCTTTTTCTTGCTTTGGTAGGGATGGAAGACCTTTGCAGAGAATGAAATAGGTACTTCCAGGAGCCACTCACCCACGCGTTCTGCTTTCAGGGAGTCCCAGATGTTGCAGTTGAAGTCATCATATCCAGCAAGCAAGAGGCGCCCGCTGCGGGAGAAGGCGACTGATGTGATTCCGCAGATGATGCTTTCGTGAGAGTACACTATGAGCTCCTGGTCTGCCCGGAGGTCAAAGAGACGGCAGGTGGCATCATCCGAGCCAGTGCAGATGGCTTCACCATTAGGGAAGAACTGGGGAGGGCACACCAGATTTTAATGAGGCTGTGTTTATGGATTTTCACCCCTTTGCTAACCACCAGAAAGCCACTTTCTCACACGTGCTTCCTGCTCCCAACACCCAGAGCAAAAATCAAGCTCTCCAGGAGCAGGTGTGGCAGAAGGATAGCCGTGTGTCAGGTGAGAAAAGCTGTACATTGCAGGAAGCCAGCAGATTCATTTAATTAGCAGATAGAGATTACACTGATACACTTCCTGTCCTGTCACCTCTAGCACTCTGGTATGAATCCTTGCCTCATACTTCCCCAGATCTTTCTTCTGCCTTATGTAAAGATTTCTTCAGAAGATCTTATGATCCCAAGTTACCACCTCTACAAGCTCAAGATGAGACCCTCAGCTGAATTAGATATTCCAGCTACCTCTGTTGTGTCTTCTGTCAGAGCTCCTAGATCATGCCTGAACTGGGGTTCCTGACAGCTGGCACAAGCAAAGCAGAATGAACTCATGTGTTATTGTGCAGAGCTCCACAGATGATGGTGTACTGGCTGGGTCCATGCCGGGTTTGGAGAACAGCAAGTGCTTTGGTGCCCCAGGGCCTGGGAAAAACCAGCCTCCAACCTGAACTCAGGCCCTCCTTGCTTCAGGCTGGATCCCGAGGCCCTTGTTCCTCACATGACTGTGACAGTCTCTCTCAACCTTGACCTGAGACTCTATTTCATTGCTGGCCCATCCTCAGTTTTCTCTTCTTCCCCTCTACCACAGTGATGGCATACGTACGCAGATGGCATTGATATCAGACTCGTGCCCTGAGAATGTCTGGCGGCAGGTGCCCTCCCTCACGTCCCACAGTTTGGCTGTGGCATCACAGGCCCCAGAGATGAACAGTTTGAAGTCTGGGGAAACTGCCAAGCTCATACAGTCTCCAGTGTGACCCAGGAACACGGTCTTCTGCTGTCCTGTCTCAATGTCCCAGAGTGCACTGTGGGAGAGAGAAGTTGTCAGAGCCAGACAAGGCCAAGCAGCGCTGTTAGCTGGGTTAAAGGGTTGTCCTGCTTGCAGAACGAAGGAGAGAAATCGTGGGCCTGGCTACCACACGAGATGAGTGGGAGTATAGTCCCTGCCGTTTCCCCAGTAGACCTGTATCCTGACCTGACTTCAACAAGGAAAAGCAGCAGCTGCTCCGCCAAGGGATAACAAGGAGTCTGGCTTCCTGAGTTCCTCTCTGCGGCCTTCAGGTAAAACAATTAATCCTTACATAAAGTGGGAAGAAAGGTGCTGCTGAGTGAAAGAGCATCACTTGCTGAGCCATAGGAGCCAGAGGGGCTGCACATAGTCTGAGCCTGAGATCTCACACCACTCTGAGGCAGAGTTCTCCCAAAATGCAGTGTATGAGGGGACCGATGTGAGTTTTCAATGCCTGTGACTGCTCGTGTCAATAAGATACAGAGGATAATACTTACCATGTGGTATCTCCAGAGCTAGTCACAATGCTGTTGTCATCAAGAAATCGGCAGCAGGAGAGGTAACCTGGGGAGCAGGAACCAACGAGTATGAGAGACAGAGCAGGGCTAGAAGAGTGAGATTTGGAAGCGGAGGCACCCAGGACACTGGTAGCCAGCACACCCACCTGTGTGAGCTGAGAGTTCCCGGCTCACTTTGACATTGCCTTCACGTGTCTTGAGGTTGTAGATGGAGCACATGTTGTCAAGGCCCCCACAGGCCACAAAATTGCCTGAGGGTGCATAGGCACAGGTCATGACCCAGGAGGAACGCAAAGGGATGGCGTGAACCTGGGAGGACAAGAAACCATGTCTGGCCTGTGGCAGCAGAGGAGATGGGAAAGCAAGGCAAGGGCATCTGAGGGGTTCCAATCCCGCATCCCATCCCAGTTTTCTGCAACCACATGACTCTTACCTTGTTAGTTGTGTATGTGTCCCACACAATCAGTTTCCCATCTTGTGAGGCACTGACCAGGAGTCTGTGAGAAAGGAGCAAGATTGTGTTAGTAGCTCATTCTCTGCCAGAGCCACCTTGCTCTCTATGCCTACGTGCTGCTGGGCACCCAGCAGATTAGGAGTATCTCTCACTTGGAGTCCGTTGACCAGTGCATGGCATAGATCTTGGCCAAGTGCCCACGCAGAGTCCTTCGGGTCCGCATCTGAATGCGGCCAACAACCTCCACTCCAGACACAATCTGAGGAAAGAGCAGGGGGAGTGAAAGAATTAATCTGGGACTGCAGGGTCCCAGGGGTGTGATAACCCTGTGCACACGAACCTGCCCAACCAGCCCTGACCCTTACCTGAGCAAGTGTTGTGTCGGCACAAGCTTTCCGGGCATCCTGGAGGAGAGACAAGAGTGGATGAGTCAGAAAAAAAGCTGTGTGATGGAGGCAACAGCAAGTAAAATTCAGGGGCATTCCCTAAAGGCTCATTTAAAGTGGAACTGCAATAGATAGGAGTTTTGCTGAGTTTGTATTGTACCCAGCACAGGGGGTTCCTGGTCTGTGACCAGGGCTGCCCAGCACCAATCAAACAAGCAATAGAGAGGTGAGCCTAAGGCTGCCTAGCATCCAGTTCCCCATGCAACACCTTTTCCATGGATCCTCCAGCATGGCAGAACACCAGCTGCCCGCACAGACAGAGGAGGTCTGGAGAAGAATTAGTCTGCTCATCTGCAGACATGATGTCCATGTCCTCTCCCTTCTCCCCCTTGTTGTCTCCTTCTCCTTCCTATCCCTCCCTCCATATAGTAAGATCTCCATTAGCATTTAGAGGGCCATGAGGTGCTGTAGAAGGCTCCAAGGATGTACTTGGAGAAAGCTCAGCTCCAAGTTGGAGACTTGGACACAAGGGATAGACACACTGTCAGCAGTTTCACAACTATTGCCAGCATTACCGCAATCTGTTTCTTCAGCTGCTCAGCCTCCTGCTTCATCTGTTCCATTTCCCCCATCTTTCTGAGCTAGAGGTGGCTTCTCCACGTGGGCAACCTTGAATCTGGGAAGACAAATTAAGGGAGAGAGATGTAAGGTAGAAAGGGCACCAATAGGACTGCTCAGTTACGGAAATGCAGGTGTCTCTGATAAAGGCTGATTTTTGGTTGAGCAATTGAAAATGTCTCATTGTATCTGGTCAATGCCCTTAGCATTTGGGAAGGTCATACTGGACCTCATCAAAAGTCCTTTTGGACTTGTATCCTGCTTACATGAGCACTGAGAAGCTGAAGACCTCCAGAACATCTTGTTGAGGTTCTGCTGCACTTGCCCACATATTTCCCCAATTATAACCTCTCTGTGCCAGGGCCTACAAAGTCCTGGTTGTGCTTTTCCCTGTCCATGGCCAAACTATCTCAGCTCCAGGAGGATGAAACTTGATGAGGGAAGCCCAGAGGCTGTGGGGCTGATTTCTTATCCTTTGTCATAGGCAAAGCATTAACAGGCAATGCTTACCAGTCCTCCATCAAGGAAATGAAGGGACTGTTAAGGCGCTCTATCAGAGTTCCCTTCTAGTTTCCCATTTAAAAAAAAAAAAAAAAAGGTGGACACCTAGGGAGGACTCTAAGAACAACACAAGCAGACAGACAGTGGTAGTTTTCCTACTTTCCTAGCCCCAGTTTTTCACTGGCTTCCAAAGCTAGCAGCAGCATTACTATGCGAGGCTTTCACACGTTTTTCTTCTACACAGTTGTCCTGTCACTTTTTGTGCCATGCTCGAAATTTAGTATCCTCAGTGCACCGTGGTGAGGAATTCCACAGCTCAGTTGGCATGCTTTATAAAGAAGTTCCTGGTTCTGACACACCCAAATGGCACTAGTTCCACTTGGAGGTTCCCAGCTCTTGAGTTGAAAGAATCTGCAAATAAATGGTCTCTATTCACCTCAGTGTCACTCAGAATGGTATCGATCTTTGTCATATTCACCTTCATCCATCTCTCTTGCAGAATGCAGAGCACACTTAGTCATTCCTTACATGTAAACTTACATCCCATCACCTCTGTTGTTCTCTAAGCGCTTTTCAGTTGTTTGCAGAGCATAGATGATACGCTTGTGTAGAGATGGCAATGAACCAGAACTGCAGTTTGTGTTCAAGTTACAGCTACACCATATGATTGTACAACATCTCAGTTTTGTTCTCTTTTCCATTTGGTGCACTTAAAATTCCACCAGTGATTCTGACATCTCCACTCTTGTAGACAAATCTGGTCTTTATTATTTCAGTCTTTCTCCTTGATGGGTATGTGTGTCCAGAAATGTTTTAGGTGTTCATCCTTAAAGCTGGCACTTTGCCCAAGGCCTGTAAGACTCCAGCAGCACCTGCAGAACTACTTCTACGCCCTGAGAGCCACAGCATCTCTATCCTGCTCTGGCCTATTGCCTGAAGGCCTTGCTTCCTCCATGCCAGGCTGCTCTCTGGCTGTGGGCGTTCCCCAGGCATTGATAGCTCCCGAGGCCCAATTTTGCTTACAGTTTTTGTACAGTTGCCCCCTTTGAGCTCTTTGAGTTTCTCTTCAGAATCCCTTCCACTGAGCATCTCTGTCCTTTGATGCTTCAGGCAGGATTAATTTCCGCTTGGCCAATGTTTGCTGAGGGAGATGCAGGTTTCCCTCAGCTCCCAGGAGGCAGGTATTTATCCCAGGGAGAGGATATTTTCGACTATGCTTTGCAGAGGAAGTCTTGTACCAGCTGCTTGCAAGCCTGAACAGGGTTACAGCATGGCTGCCCATTGCCTGCTGCCTTTACCATGCATGGTGAGGAAGCAGGGTGCAGGCCCAGGGACACCATGTCAGAGCCTGGGGAATACTCCTAGTGGTGTCTTAGGGCTCTCAGTCAGCCTCAGCTGCACTGAAGGATGGGGGGGGATCAGCACCTGAGCTGGCCCCTTGCCACTGTCTTTTTTTTCTCTTGACAGAGCAGTGGCGATGGGGATGGGATTTCTCCCAGAGGTGGAACAAAGAGGGCTGAATAATGTCGGTCCTGAAAACCCACCTGAAGGCACTTCTCTTCGGAAAAGGATTGGACAGCCCACTCTCTCCCTCAGCTCACTTGCTGACTGGGCAGATGCCAAAGAGACCTTGCAGCTTTCAGTAGCAGGCTCCTCATCTCGTGATGTTTGCCCCTCAGCTTTGGTGTTCAGACAAGGTCTGGATGCTGTGTGCAGCTCTCGTCACTGCCTCCTGGCACACTAAGTGGCAAGCCTGAACGTTCAGCATCCCCATGCAGACCAGTTCCTTCATTCTGGTCCAGAACTTGCCCTCTCATGGTTTTCCCCAGGACCGATCCTACCTTCTCTCCACCACATCTCCACAGCCCTCAGCACTGGATGCCTATTTTTGCTGGATGCCTGTTCTGCTTCCCATTCACTCTCTCCTTCCATCCTCCCCTGCTTGGTCCCCAAAGCGTGAAGGCTTGGCCTCTCCATGGTAATCTCTTCCATAGAATCACAGAACCATAGTATAACCCAAGTTTGAAGGGATCCACAAAGATCATTGAGCCCAACTTCTGGTTCCACATAGCACCACCCAAAACTCACCCTATGTCTGAGAGCAGTGTCCAAAATCTCCTTGAGCTCTGAAAGCTTGGGGCCATGCCCACTACCTGTTTCAGGGCCCCACTGCCCTCTGGTGAAGAACCTTTTCCTAACTCCCAAACTGACCCTCCCAATGCAGCTCCATGCCGTTCCCTCAGGTCCTGCTGCTGTCACCAGAGGACTCACCCTCAAACTTCTGGCTGGAACAGCACTGTCTCTCTGCAATGCAGGCCATCATTTCACAGACATTTGCCCATCTGAAATCACCACCCATTCACCTTCCCTAAGCCATCCTTGTGGAGTTCTGGTTTTGTCTGTTCAGACCTGCACAGCAATGGGAGCCATTTTTCTCTGTTCCTTCCACTCCTGCAATTGTTGCCCAAATGAAACTGGCTGCATGCAAGTCCCCCAGCACTCCTTGGGTCCACAGACTCTTCTGTATCTCTCCTGTTTACTTTTTTAACCTGGTCTCTTCCTTTCCCTGGATGTATTTTTTCTCAAATATGGCACTAGAGAGCCATTTCCCAGGAGCCTCCTCTGCCAAGGGGCATGACAAGATGCGAAGCTTTCAGAGCTGACAGAAAGATCAAAGGGCAGGGGCATGATCTCAAGGATGGATAAAAAGGGCTAAGTATAGAGAAGGTACAGCTCAGGTTCAGGTCTCCACCTGAATCTTTAAATCCCTCTGAGGGAACAATCTAAACAGTGTTGGGAATTGTTCTCAGCCTCAGAAGGTCAAGAAGCTACAGACGAGCGATAACAATAGCCCTAGTTTCACCTGACACCTCCACCCATCACATTTCACTGAAATTTGTTCAGAGCAAGTTACCAAGTCCACACTGGAGTGCAGCTGTCTTCTGGGAGGACCAAGGCAGGTGTGCGGAAGAGCAGCTTGTCATGTAAATTTAGGGCAGGAAATGGGGGAACTGAACCTGGGAAGATGAGGGGAACACAGAATGGAGCTTGGAGCCTGGCCAAGGCACAGTACTGCCCGGAGCAGGACCTTAGGGATGCACATTTCTTACGGATCTGCAGATAAGCTCATGGAAGCTGACAAGATTGGTGTTAAACGGAAAGGCATCCAAATGGTGCACTCCCAAGTGCTTTCTGGAAGTAATGGCTCCTTCAGATCAGTGCTAAGCAGTAGAGGAAACCAAATTGCTAGGCCCCTCTGACAAATCGTTTTCACCACTGTCACCCTGGCACCGCAACAGAGCAGGAGAGGACCCATGGCACAAGCGCTGCTCCATAGAGCTGTGCCTCTAGAGAGCCATGCACACCTGGGGAGCACAGCACTGCAAACAGCCTGTGCTCAGTCAGCCCACCTCGGCCCCTCTTCTCTCTGCATTGGTCATGCTCATCCAGTTGACAGTTCCTAGATTTTGAAAGCAGCTTTCCTTTCCCCTGCTCTCCAGCACGGTGTTCCCACTGAGTTCTTTTCCGTTCTGCCTTTTCTGGTGAGCTGGCTGGAGTCCCCTGCTGCAATGCTCCTGTTGGTGGACTGCCAGACCCATTCTGGGTGCCTTCCCTGCCTTTTGCTGCTACATCACGACTTGTCAGGGCAGTAGCCGTGTACCTTGCACCGTGTCAGGGCAGCATCCCAGCCTACAGCCCAGGGAATGGTCCTGCTGAGCCACCTACACCATGTACTTGTGGGGATGAGGGTGAGCAACAGGTGGGAGAAAAGGGAGTTGGACCCCTGAATTTTCTGGCCTTGAGGTGGATTCCCCCACACTGGGCAGGGAGTGATCCCTCTGTGGGATGCTGAAGGAGGGCTGCAAGTAGAAAGAGGAAAGGTGCAGATAGGAAGACTGAATATTAATAGGTAGCATCCCTGGGTCTCCACATAATCCCCTGGCTGGCCTTGCATGCTCGCCCTGGTGACCCTGGGCTCCTCGCAGAGCCGGATACAGAGATGATCCCCCTCTCCTTTGATGGAGATCAAAAGCCAGGGTAAAATTACCCTGCTCTGTTCCTCTCTTTCTGTGGTCTGCTCTCCATCCAAAAAGTGTCTGGCTGCAAAGAAGTGTGCAGGAACACACCGGTAGCACAGAGCTGCACAGGGTGGTGGGCACCAGCTCCCTCAGGGGAGGCACTGCCTTCCTGCCCCTGTCTGGAAGCTGGTGAGATTTACCTGCCAGGGTGAGAACAAGTGACCTCATCCCAGAGCAGAGCCCCTCATCGCCATAAAGGCACCTCAGCACCATCCCCAACTTCTCCACAGTTCTTCCCTCTCTCTTCCTCTGATACCTGCACGTGGAATCAGCTCCTGTGCAAAGACCCCGATGCACATCACAGCATAAGACCAAGGAACCCAGTGTCCCAAGTGCCAGCCTCACCACAGTGACACGGGGGGTAACAAGGCAGCATCCTTACCGGGATCTGTCGTGCAGGCCGGGTTGCCTTCCCTGGTTGGGACCTTCACAGCCTGCCTCCCAGCCGAGGATGGCTTCCCGCCAGCCAGGAGCTCCTCGTCCCCTCGTGGTGCCCAGTCGGTCCTGTCGTCCACCCTGGCTCCCTCTCAGCTCCTCAACCTCTCCCAGGACTGATCTCCCCATGGGGAGCTGGAAGGCTGTGGACGGGAGGGGCCGGGGGAGGGCTGATTCCAGGAGCAGCGTCAGGCAAATTAAATCAGACACCAGAGACTTGGGGAAATCGGATTGGGACGTAATGCAAAGCAGGTGGATGGGGAGGGGTGAAAAGAGAGAGTAGCACACTCCTCCTGAAGGGAAAGAAACCATTGCGGAAACATTTGAATCCCTGTTTATGTGAGCCACAAACTAATAAAGTGAAGATTAGCCAGAACAGGCTAGGATTATAAACCACTGGGGCAGGGATTGTGCACCTCACGGTCCACAGGAATTCCCATTTTCACAGACACAGAGTGCCACTTGTGCCCTGTGCATGGTGGGACGAGGGGACGGTGCCACTCACAGCGGCCCTGCCAAGGCAAGACCCACGATGGCGTAGGGTTGGGGTCCCAGTCTCTCTGGGCAGCAAACTCGAGCTCTGCATGGGGAAAACAGAACTGGGCACAGAGGCCAGGAGTGGCAAAAGATTTGGTGGCGTGCCTTTTGGCAGCCACTTTAGTGGGATGCTGCGAGGGGATTATCTTGGCCTCAATCTCTTTTAATCTCTCCCGCAGCTTTGGCCCAAGCCTGAGATAAATACCTTTTAACAGATCTCATCTGACGTCAGGAAGCCATCAGTCTAATCACCCAAGCCACCTTCGGGTAGAGCAAGCCAGAACTGTGGACACTGGCCCCACACCCCACCAAAAGGGTCTCGTCAAGCAGGAGGCATCCAGCAATCCCATGTAAATCACTAGGAGGAACCTGTGGCTGCTAGGACCTTGTGGATCTCCTTCTAGAGATAGGGAATTTGAAATGCACGCATAAAATTCTCTTTTTCTCATGATCCTGGGAGGATCATGAGGCAAAAAGGGTTGTTGATGTATGATTCCCAGGTTCGCATATTAAGGAAGTGCCAGGATTGAGAAGGGGGAAAGGCTTCCCTGCTTCAGTCCGGCTTCTTCAGAACTGTGGGACTGAGGCTAACACAACAGGGTCCACTAGGCAGGGGCCTTGAGCCAAGAGCAAGGAGGGGAACACTCACGTACCTCTCATAAAACTGGCCCCAACTGTTCAAACTTTTTCCCTTCCATACCATATTTGTGGTCTCCAAGGCCTGTTTCATAGCTCTGATGCTTCCCAAGGAAACGGTCACTGCTCTTTTTCATACTCCATATCCACCTCATTCAATTCCTGTTTGGCTACAATATAATCCCATCTCTGGACACTAATCCCCTGGGCAGTGACAGCAGATTGTCTCTATATCAGCATGGAAAATGATAAACAAAATATCTGCTTTCAGGGACAATTTGGTACATGAAGAAAAAAAAAGAAAAGAAACCTCACTTCAGGGAAATGTGAGTGTACAGGGCTTTTCCTTAAAGTTAGCTCCTACCTTTTCCAGGGGTAACCCATAGCAGAGCTTTCTTGCCCTATCAGAAGTAGATGGCATCTGGACAAATACTTTGTTTGTTTTCTTTCATTAAGGGCTCAATCTCCCTCCATCATTTGTTAATTAAATTTCCATCAGCAACCCATCTGCATGCGTCCCTCCTTGCATACAGACTCACACTCACACCACGTGTGTCCAGCACTCTCCTTTTATTCCATATATTCACAGTGTCTCATCTTCCCTTGCGCATACCAGACTTGAGGTTCTCAAGATTTGCAGGCGCCAAGGAAATCCAGAGGCTTCTCCTTTGAATCCCTGAATGTGAGACAGCCCTCGCTCCTCAAAGTCCCCAGGATCCTCCTAGTGCTCTTGGCTTTGGCCCTGGAGGACCAAGAAGCTTGTTCTGAGAGGAGTCTGGCAAGGGGGGCCTGCCTTCCTACGTCTGAACGACACAAACATGTTGGCAGGGCACCGAAGGAAGATCTTGGTGTCACTAACTTTAGTACTCTGTCCCCACTGCCATTTTCCAGCTGCTGGGCAGTCACAGAGAAGAAAGCTGCAATCCCTCCCCATCACTATGGCTCTAGCATGCTAATAAACTGCTCCAGGCCTCTGTGGTCCCGTTACTACCAAGACCTGCAAACCCACTGTGTGTGCCAGTCCTGCCCAGGGTCCCATGTACTTAGAACTCATCTCTGGCCCGCAGCTCCTTGGGGTGCTGCGTCCTCTCCGAGGCAGGCTTGTGCATCTGACGCGTGGGCCTGGCTCTGCCATTGGGAACGAGAGGTTCTGGGGAGGATCTGCTGCTGTGATCAGCCCCCTGATATTCTTCTCCATCAGGCTTGTTCTGTTCCGCAGCTCTCTGCTCCATTAGCTCCTCTGCCTTCACCCGCTCCTGCAGCCATAGAGAAAAACGATGTGAGCCTCTCCCTGCTAGCATCTCAGACCTGCTCACAGGGGCTGGAAAGACAGATATGGTCTTTGCCACATTCATCCAACCTCGCCAGAGTCCATTCTCTCTTGCAGGACTCATCAGAGGCTGACTTCCTCCACTGGGCATCTTGTGAGATACCATGAACTGCTGCCCCATGGGGAAACTCAAAAGCGATTCCTCAGAGGATTTGATCTACTTTGAAGGTGTTTGTATATGTTTCTCCAGCATGGCTCTTTACCTGCTCAGCGTGCTCTGCGGAGTGTGTGTACCAGAGAGCAATGGCACAGCGCCTGCCTTGGCTCACTGCTCGCACGCCGTGGGGATTCTCCTTGCCAGAGCTGAATGCTACCAGTCTCCCACACTTAGGATGCACTTTAGCCTGCCAGGAGAGAGAAGAGACAATGAAACCAGCAGCCCCTTGCTCTGGGGTACACTGTCCTTCTACAGACATCGTGTTGCCCACAGACTGGAAGAACATCTCTGTTAGAAAGGAGTTAACCTCTTCTCTGTTTGAGATTTGCCTCAATTTGCCTTTAGCTGCCCCCATTTGAATTTGCCACAACACTAGTGCCAGACTGAGTTTGGAGTGGTGGGATCCAATTACCAAGTGGCCGCCTCCCACTTAGTCTAAATTTCATGCTCGGTCCTTTGTCCTCCATTTGGTCAGACCCAGACCTACCGTGACAGTCACAGCATCCATTTCAGTGAAGAAAAGGCTCCCACCTCGGAAGTCATCATTGAGGTAGAGAATGCCACTGTGGACAAGAAGAAAGAGGACAAAAAAAAAGATGGTGAAGCTCATTCAACCACAGTGCTTCACTTCCCCACACCTCTCGTCACAGGAGAGTGCAGCACCTAATTAACGCCAGAGGTTCAAAAAATGACTCGATCAATTATCACAAGAATCCATTTGGGGGCGTTAAATACAGCAGTGCTTAGCTCAGGGGAGTCCTGAGCTGCAAGCCGCAGGAGGCCAAGAAAGTACTCCGTGGAGCTAGATCCACACACTCATCCTGTTTTTTGTTTTTTCTTAAATACTCTGCAGCATGCATCTGTGGCACCGTTGTGACAATGCCCTGGGCTAAGCAGACCTTAGTCCTGACCTAGCATGACCTTGTTTGTGCTTTAATATTGTGAACAATCCAAAGCCTGGAAGAGGAGACTGATCAACAAAGAGTGCCATGTCATAAGAACCAGGGAATAGAGGGTAACATAGGAATGGTCAAAAAGAGGCATGGTGCACGTGAAAAAGAAAATTAAAACAAGAAATTTCTTTACTCATACAAGACAAAAAGAGAAGCAGTGAGGTGACTGAAGTGCAGGTGAGACCACAGTCAACTAAATGAAAAAAAAAAGAACTGCAAACTGGGTGAGTTCTTCTTCGTACTCAACTAAACCAAAGAGATAATGTCAAAGGAAGAAAAGGGGCTCATTACTGGGACTAGCTGCATAAAATAGATCTCAACACTGTGGCTGCTGAAGCAAAATATTAAAGACATAATTACAATTACACGATTACCAGCCCCGGAGTCCATAAAGCTACAGATCTTCTCCCATAGGGTTTTAAAAAGACTCAGATCAGGCTTGTAACACAGGACTAGAGAAAAGCTATGGCGGCTCTCATGCATATAAGGGGGCAGGAGGATAGTGATATGGGCTGAGGCATCAAAAGACCTATCAGCTCGACTTCAGCAGTCTGCAGAGCTTCCAAATCCATTTCTGAGGAAATAGATAGCTGAAGGACAAGAGGTACACGGAAAACAGTTTTGTTACATGGGTATACTAAAAGCACTGGGTTAGTCACATAATCTTTGACAAAACAGTTAATTTCTCAGGGAAAGATAATGTCAGTTTGGACTCTGCTAAAAAGTTTTCAGAATGGTGCCTCTAGAGAAATTACTAATTAACACAGAGAAGGTGAAGAAGAGCATGTGAACAGCACACACTGAATAGTACACAAGTGGCACTGAGAGCACTACTGTTCAACTGGACGAGGATTGCTGGAACTCTTGGACCCCTTGGCCCAATTCTGTTTAATATTTAATTGAGTATAGCACAGACACACAGAAGAAATCCAGGAATTTTTTGAATCATGTTTCTTAGATTGTCTGGAGCACAGCAGCCTCTTTCAAAAGGACACCAGAACAGCATGGCCCTTATTGAGCTGGTTGGTCTACCATACTTCACTCTGCAAGAGGGCAGAATACTCCTAGAAATAGCTGAGTAGCATAGATCCAGGAAGGATATTTTAATATACACTGACACACAAGTCAGAGAATTCTACTATTCAGGGAGGAGTGAGGTGATAGGATAAACCTTCCTGCAAAGGAAATAGAGAACTAACCAGTTATAAGACAGAGCTTTGTAACTTTACGATTTGACTACACCAAGTAAACACCTATGGAAGAAGGGAAACAGAATTAAAGATACCAAATGGATTTCCTCTAAGTCCCACATCCCTACCATAGCTGTTTAGAGCAAATTTCTGCTCGAGGTTCAGCTGCCACTCAAAGAAAAGACATATAAGATTTTTTGGTGCCCAGGGATGAGATGATGAATAGGGAAAAAAACCAAACAAACATAGTGAACTGGTCACATTTGGCTGCAATGTGCAAGGCTTGTCACCATCTTGAAAACCTATTGGTTTCTTTCACAGAAGAGAAATCTGCTGCAGTCTGGAACAACCTCTCACATGCAATGGAACATCCAAACATGAAGTACTGGTAGTGAATCCTCAGAGAGATCAGTGGGAGAATAGTCACCAAAGCCCTGACAGCTCAAACAAAGGAGGTTCAAGGAGCCTGGTTCTCTCTGTAATGTGTGGACAACGGAAGAGTAAGATTGAGAAAGACAGAACAAGACTCAAAGAAACACCTTGTTCTAAGTGCTAGCAGTAGACTGTAGCATTGTGAGAGACAAAAGACAACTTAATATCACAGTTCAAGGTCCAAGCAGCCTCTCAGTCTCATTGTGCTCTCTGTCAATGCTGAACATGGGGACGGAAGAAAGAGCAGAGCAACTTCCGAGCCTAGGGGAGGTGTATCACACCTCATTCTGAATCCACTGATGAAGCCTTCTGCTTCATGCTACAGCCCTCGCTTTGAGCCAATGACCCATTGGCTGGCTTTTACAAGCTGAGCTCATCCTTTCTTGGGGCTGGGGAGACATTTTGATCTCCACGAGCTCTAATGCAGATCCCCTTCTCTTACCTGTAGTCTCTGTAGACATAGGCAGGTGGCTCTTTCCAGCACTCTTTCCCCTCAGGATCCAACAGACAGTTATCAGCATGGACAGGATGACTGAGATCCAGGCGACCTTCCTGCTCTTCTGAAAAGGGAAGTTGCAAAAAAGAATAAGAGCATTTTAAATTTCAAGAAAGAATAAGGCAGAGAGGGAGGGACACATGAGAGTAAAGGGAAGAGAGTCTCCTGAAAGCATGTGGCTGGGAACTAGGAAAAAGGCTTTCTGGGAGAGGGGACTAACAGGGTGAAGTATTCTTTACCCTCTACTGCTGTGCGGCACACAAGGTGTGTGAATGAGAAATGCAGTTTCTTTCCTGGAGTGAAATAGGATTCTATGATTTTCCGTGATTTCTCACTGGCCTGCAGAAGCAATTTGACATCTCTCCAGTCCACGTCCCCATTCTGGGCTAGCTACAAGTGAAAAACAAGCCTGTTAGAATACTCATAAGAGACATTCTAAGAAATGACACGTGTACACAGTACAGAACAGATCTGTGTAAACTCCTGTTGTCACACATGTAAGACAATAACATTTTCTCATATAAATATCAGGTGTGCGTATGTGCAGTGCAGTGATTCTTTCCCTCTATTCAGTGTGTGAAGCTACATCTGGAATGCAGCACCATTTTGTGTATCAGGATAGGAGGGATACTGGCAAACTGCAGTAAGTCCTCAGTGAAGTGTCCTAAGACAGCTGGAGATCTGGAGCACATGACTTAGAAGAAGAGGCTGAAGGGCTAGGTTTCTTCAACCTAGAGAAGAGAAGGCCAAGGGAGGTTCTAACTGCAGTCTCCTATCACCTGAAAGGCAGTTACAGAGAAGATGGAGCCAGTCACTTCTTAGAGGGACACAGTGAAAAGACAAGAGGCAATGGGTGTAAGTTGCAGCAAGAGAAATTTTGGCTAGATATTAGGAAAAACAACTTGTCCTTGAGATCTGTACAGCACTGAAAAAGGCACCCAGAAAGGATGGGCAACCTCAACCCTTGGATATGTTCACCACTTGCATGTACAAAGCCTTGAGGAATTTCATCCAGCTTTGAAGTTAGCCATGCTGTGAGCAGAGGGGCGAAGCAGAGATCTCCACAGGCTCCTTCCACCTTAAATTACACCACTACTCTAAGCTACCCACACCTGTAAGACTATTGAAGGGACAAGTAGCAATCCTGAAACCCTGCCCCAGGAGAGAGAAGGTGCTTGTGGAGCCCTCCACACACAATGTATCTAAATATAAATGTGGAGGGTCAGGAAAAGCTGTTCATGCTCTTGTAAGAAAGAAAACACACCCAGGACCCAGTCCAGAGGGCTCTTCACAGAGAAAAGCGTGCTTTATGGACAAGAAAATGGCAGACTCGCAGAGCCACTCACCTGCACGGCCTTCAGAACCGTTAACCCTTCAAATCTCTCATGTGGGGTGTGAGGGGACCGTCTTGCTCGGTAGCCATCTCCTGTTCCTCTTGCTGCCTGGAACAGAACGATGCAGAGGACATACATTAAGCTGCCTTCTCTCCTCCACAGCAGCATTACAACACTGCCTGCTGAGGAGGAAATGACGCAAATGGGAGCTCCTATAAGACCCAGGCATCACCTTTGTCAGCCGGAGCAAGTCCTTACACTCAGACTCTGTCAGGACTCTGTCAAACACAACCCTCTGGGTTCCATTCATCTGTTGGGAATCCATGGTGACAGTGACACCCTCAAAAGGCAAAGAACCTGTAGGAGAGTAAGTACAGACAGAGGTAAGCAAGCTTTGGATAAGAAGCCCTGAGACACAACCCCCCATCCTGGATAAGGAAGTACACAGACACTATAAATTCTCTGGGAAGACAAGACAGCTCCCCAGAAGTGCCCATTCCTTGCAGATCTGGGCCACATGCATCCCTCACACACTTCAAAGGAACCAGAGTATCAGCTGGGGTGCTGGCCTACAGCAAGTGCTTCAGCAGCCAGCAGAAACTTGGGGCTTGCGGGGAGAGCAGCAGGGAGCTGGGGACAGTTGAATGTACTGTGGACCACAAGAGTGGAACAGGCCCAGCCTCCTGGGCTAACGCATCTTATCCCAGAAGCATCTCCAGTGCGTCTTCCCACTATCTCCAGTCCCAAAGAGAAGCAATGGGCACTGGTCAATGACTTGATCCTTTGATGCTTGGTTTTCTCCCCCCCACCTCCTCTCACCTCTGGATGGCAAGGAATGCCAATGCACTCAGGCCCTCAGAACGATCTGCTCTCCCGCATGATACAACAAGAGAATCACTTGGGGTCACCTCAAGCAAAGATGCCAGGACAGAGCCCTGCAAGAGTATAGGGCCAGAAAGAATACAGGACTTTGCTCTGCAGTCTACAGCATTCAGCCACAAGCCATGTGGATTGGTGTTTTTTAGGGAAAGGCTTGCCCAAGCTGAACTGTCTGTTTCTGGTTTCCATCCTCCCCTGCCTTCTTTTTGTCCCCCTCAGAAAAGTGTTGTTTGAAGTTGGGCTGGTGGAGTTGAACCATGTTTTGTGTAGACTCTCCTGCCTGTCCACGCCAGCTGCACTGAACAGGGATCTACATGGCCACAGGCTTGTCATACATCCAGGCAGCACTGACCTCAGCTTCTCCAGCCACAGTGCTCTTTAAGTTCCCATCCCAGAGAGGTACGCAGCGAGATTTTGCAAGAGTACACATGCATCACAGATGGAGAAAAGAAACAGTGAGAAGACTTGCTGAGCCATTCGAGTCAGTCTGCATATATGTTAGCATTCAAATGTCTGAGGATGGAAGAAAAGACAGCATTTAGCCTAGCTGACTGCAACCAAATATTTTTTCAAGCTTTTTTACTCACCTCTCTTCTCTCTCTCTCCCATATGCAGAGTTTCCTGCTTTTGCTTCTCCTGATCCTCTCTCGGGAGCAAGGGAGAAAACACAGACCATGGCTGTCAGTACACAGAGCTATGTCTACCCTTTTCTGTGATCAGCATTTCACTTCTTATTCCTGTTTTACCCATTCCTCAGTACGACCGTATCATTATCCCCTGCTTTTAACACTTGTATTTCAGTCCTTGTCAACTCCTCCAACCTTACCTGTATTTTTGCTTTAGGTTTTCAGGAATCAGCTCATCCGGAGTCCAAAGATCCTGCAGGAATAAATGCAGATGGTTCACCATAAAGCAAACTTCTCCCATAGCAGATCAAGACAAACAGCCCATTCCTTGTCCCTCTTCTCCATGGAAGATCAGACCAATGGCTCTGGCCTTAATCTGAGGACAGTAAGGTCGGGTTAATGTATATGCTAACTACAGCAGCTAACAGCTAACTTCATTTCAGAAGCAGCAGAAAGACCTTAGAAGATCCACCTCACGAGTACGTGGAGATCCTGTTCATCAGCATCTGATCCTCTGATTCAGGTGCTACTGAAGCAAGTTCTAGCAACTGTCTTGGTGAAATCAAGGCAGGAAAATTAAGATGATATTATTACTTACAGGGTCATTGAAAGTTCCTCCTAGATGCTCCACGGCATAGTAAATCAATTTCTTCTCCATCAGAGATCTCTGCACATAACGACGAATATTCTGTGGAAGCAAAGGCGCTGTCAAACCACTCCACAACAGGCAAACCTATCCCCGTCCAGGGCAGAAACCTTCCCCAACACACAGCTCTGTGCCACGAGGGCCCATTCTGTCCCAGAAGAACCCTGCCTGGCATAGACCATAAGCAAACTCGGATTCCAGATTCTTCAGTCCTGAGCTTGGAACACATCTGCTGTAAAACACATTTTCCCTTGTGTTTCCTGGACCTGTGATCCTGTTGTATGCGACAGGGAAGGGAGCAGAAAGTACAGACCTGGGGTTGTAACTACCTCTCTTGCTGTGACAGCTGTATCTTCTCCAAGTTCTGTGCGGTACTGTTTCATTTTCTCCAATACTGGCTCATCAGTGGGATAGAAGAGCAAGTAGGAAGCAGCACATTCAGCAGCCAGTGCCTGGTTCCCAACTTGGGCAGGGACAAAACAGAACAAACAGGTATGTCTCTGAGATACTTGGTGTTAGCAGCAAATGCGTACTGGCCAGCAGCAGCTGATCCGGGTCAGGATCTGGCAGCAGATATAGGGAATATCTGGATATAATAGGGAATTTTATATATTTTATAATATATAAAATATAGGGAATGCACCGCACAAAGAACAGGCCAGCTTCCTATACTTAGTGCAAGCTCATTTAGAGGAGACAGACAAATACATATATGTATAAATAAATATATTTATATATATGAAGGCTGCTCTGAGAATAATGCCTCCTATTTTATTCTGTTGGTCCTCGACATCAGAAGCGGATGTTGGTCATATGGCAGTAGAGGTTGAACCTTGACCCAGTATTTCCCTTACATTTTGTTGCCATGCAACAGGTGGCAGCAGATGGACAGTCTGACAAAATGGCATCTGACATGGAAGTGTGAATGAAGCAAAGGTGTGTAGTTGAACTCCACTATGCGGAAACAATTGCACCCACTGACATTCATTGACACTTGCCGAACATTTATGGAGATCAAACAGGGGATGTGAGCACAGCAAAGTGGTGGGTGGTGCATTTCAGCAACAACACATTCATAGCAGCTGTGAAACAGTGGATCACTTCCACTGGCGTGGATTTTTACAAGTGCAGCATGCAGGGTTTTCTTCATCACTGATGAAAATGCACAGCTAACAGTGCTAGCTATGTTGAAAAAGAGCATTTTGTAGCTGAGAATGTGTTCTATTAAATAGTGTTATTGTACTCTTTGTATCTGTTGTAGTTTCCACAGAAACAAATAGGAGGCATCACTTTCAGAGACCTACATATGAGAAGAAGGTAAGTCCCACCTCCCTTATCCAACAGACATGGGACTGGGGTCAGGAGGCTTGATAAACAAGTTTTATCAGTGGTCTGACAGAGGAGATGACAGGCAGTTGGGCCAGTGCAGGAGGGAGTGTAAGCGTCCAAGAGCTGAAGGACAAGTGACAGTGAGAGAATGAACAACTCTCTCACTACAGGATTAGGCCTGTAGCTTGAGCAAGCAAAGAGAGGTTCTGGGCAGAGTAGGGGAGATGGGGGCAGAAGGAGGGCAGAAGTAGAGCTCAGGTGAGTGTGCCACTTCTCCCTGTGACATGCTGCCCTCCAAGTTCAGAGATAAGTGGAAAGTTTAGGCGTGCCACAGCATCACCCGCTGGTTCGTAGCTCTGCTCACCTTGATCGTAGGCAAACTGCAGTAAATCGAGATGAGATGGTATGAAATCTTCTGTGGCAGAAATCCATCCTGGCTTTGTGGCAATTTCAAGGACGCACTGCTGCCTGCACTTCAACACCTGAATATAATGGGCTGCAAGAAAGAGAGGCATGAAAGCCAGCAGCTCCAACAGCCAGACAGGAGGACTGGAAGATAAGGGATGTCCACTGTGGGAAGAATGGCCTTCTTGCCCATCCCTCTGGGCCTCTAATACTACCTGCAATGGCTTCATACAGGCCAGGCTGCAAATCCTCCTCCACCTCTTCATCCTCCAGCGGCCCTTCACACAGAGCACGGCACTCTTCAAGTGCAGACAGTGCCTCTCTGAGTGACTCCTCCAGTCTGTCCACAGCCTGCAGGTACTCATCTGCATTGTAGTGCTGCACACCGGCCTCATACGCTTCCTGCAGAAGACAGACAGGCTCCTCATTAGGGTGACACCAAAGGACTCCCTGAGACTGAGTCACTCTCAAGATGGTGCTGACACCTAGGGGCCCGCCTGGATCACAGACAGCCCACCATACAGTGACAGCCATTCCACTGGACTGAGGCCAAATGTATTTCTCCAAGGCCCTGCAGCTTACAAAAACTGTCACCACGAAATCTGTGTCCTAACTGCAGTAGTGTGCCCTCAGTGAAGCACGTACATCTCGTCTCAAGCCATGGACCTTGTGTGGGAGCAGATCAGGGCCCCACGCTGGTCCTTACAATGTAGCATGAGCTGCTGATGTCTGGTTCTGCATCGGGCCCTCACCCAGTGTGGTGCAGCCTCCAGGTCTCGGAAGTTGTCCGACTTCACCCCTGACATACGCCGGTATTTCTCCATGTCCTCACGCATCTGGAGGTGTTGGGGATTGGCGACAAAGAACGTGTGAGCAGCAGACACTGCCTGGTCCAGTTTCTTCAGCTGCAGAGGAAAAAAAGGCCGTGCACGTCACTCCCGCTTCTCTTCAGGCCCACCCCTCTCCACAGCTGCTCCCGCTAACCTCTGTGACCGCGGCACCAGGCTGCCACCCAGGGTTCGCCCACACGGCGAGGTGCCCTTTGCTGCCCTCCCACAGCAGCACGCATACGGTGCTGGAGATCTCCAGCCCGCTCCCCGAGCCCGGCCGCGGCACCACGTACTCCTTCCCCGGGGCTGCCGCCCGCCGGCCCCGAGGGCAGGCCCACCTGGAAGAAGGCCACCTGGAGGTAGTTGTAGGGCTCCCTCCGCTCGAAGTCCCGCTGGATGACCAGGCTGGCGCGGTGCGCGGAGGGCGCGGCGCCCAGCCGGCTCCCCAGGCAGTGCTGCAGGCAGTCGGCGCGCTGCAGCACCCGGTCGAAGAGGGCCGCCTCCCAGGGCCCGGCGGCCGGCGGCACGCCGAGGAAGGCGGCCTCTCGGCGGCAGGCAGCCCGGCAGGCGCGGCGGGCCGCCCGCAGCCCCGCGTAGCTGTGCAGGGCGCGCTGCAGCAGCTCGGCCGCCCGCCCCCAGTCCCGGGCGAAGTACGCCCGCACGCCGTCGGCGTACAGCAGGTCGTAGGGCACCAGGCGGCCCGCGGCCGGGGACGTGGAGAATCCGGCGGCGGCGGGGAGGAGGAGGAGGAGGCAGAGGAGCGAGGCCATGGCCGAGCCGCCGAGAGGGAGGAGGAGCGGGAGGCGGCGGGGGTCCGCGGCGGGGGAGGCACTGGCGGCCCTGTCTGGACACACCCAGGGGGCCGGGCGGTGAGCGGGAGGGGTACGGGGCAGGGGGCCGTGCTGGGCCCGCGCCGCGCGTGTGGTGGCCGAGAGGCGGTCGTCGCTGTGCTGCGGCTCTATCTGCTCGTGTCGGCCCCCGGGAGCGGTGCTGCCGACCTGCCCCCACTTCACGGGCGCTTGGACCAACTCCGGGCTGGCCCGGTGCCGCCAGCAGAGCCCTGACACGGCCTGCTGCGGTTCTGTGTCCGGGCACCCACATGGCCACAAGCTAACCTAACCCTTCCTTCAGGCCGTGGGACCTCGGCCCTCCGACAGAATGGCACTGAAGAGGTTGCAGCGTGTTTATCAGAACCCCTGCAGGACACACATCGAGCTGTCGGAGTTCAGAAGCTTCCATCGTGTGGCAGAGCACTTGGCTGGTAAAGGACAAGGTACATGCCACAGTCCCTCTGATGAAGCCACCCCGTTCACTTGTGGCTGCAGCTACAACCAGCATGAGGAAGGAGAAGGCTCATCTCCCACATACCACCACACTTCCCTTCCAAGAGTTTTGTGCAGAGTAGGAGCTTGATCTAGCCCTCAGAGAACAAATCTGTTCCCAGATTTGGTGGTGTGGAAGCCTGGAGCCCTCCATGTGGAGGCTCTGGCAGCTTTTCTGAGCTGGCTGCTGCCTGGCTGAGAAGTTTGGGCCACAATGTTTTGTGCAAAGTCATGAACCTTGCACTGGAATCAACAGATCGCACCAGTGGAAACACTACTTTATGAATCAGGGTCTTTCTGGAGAGGATTTAAGTTTTCAAAACAAAGCTGCTTCAAAGATCACATAGGCCACTCCTGTTTAGTTGTAGGCAGCCTAGGTCTGCCTTGAAATGGAGAGGGAATCTTTTCATCCCGTCTCCAAATGATGACTTCCATATGGGTGCTGTTCCCTCCCCTGGGCTGCGGGGCATCTGCTGCCTCCCAGATACTCTAACAAGAGAGGAAGCGCGCCTTGCACGTTTGGCATTTCCCTTCCAGAAGCCAGTGAATCTTCATTAAACACTAGGGTAATCATTTTGTTTCTATGGAAACAAAATTATTACTAATATATTATTTTAAAAACAGACACACGGTTGACACTCCAAATATAGAATTTTAATACCATTCCATGCTTGCCTCGTCTCCTAGGGCAGAGCGAACGCAAGGGTGGAGTTCACAAAGGGACAAGACTCCCGAGGGTGCCAAGTGGCTGTTGCAGTGGTGGGTGTTTGTAACCTGAGGGCAGGCACAGGCTGTCCGTGTCCGTGGAGCTCATTCCGCAGATCTGCCACACTTCTCTTACCATGGGGTGCCATGTTTCCTGCCTGCTGGCGAGAAAGATGAGAATGTCAATTAGTAATCAGGTCCCGAGACAAGGGGAAGGTTTGAAGTTTTATTTAAAAATCATGATGGCACTGAATGTTTCTGATGCTGTCTCTCATAATTTGGGATCCTGGAGGGCCTGTGCCTCACAGGCCTCAGGGGTCCTTTCCCGCGGTGCCTGCTCCTCATCCTGCAAATGCCAGGCCTCGCTGCCAGCCAGCGAGCAGCACCGTGGCCGGTCGGTGCTCTCCTCTTCTCTGCTGCCAAGCGAGAGGCGGCGATCGCGGCATGCCGCAAGTTGGAGACGGGAGTGCCGCGGGCTACAGGCTGGGGTGGGCTGCGGCGTCTCATCGATGAACGTGGTGATCTCATCTCGGAAGAAGCAGGCACTGGAGCTGGACCCCCGGGGCACCAGCCCACCCTCCAAAAACTGCCGTAGGGATGTCAGCTCATCTTCTGGGGGCTGCCGGCGGTGCTGGTAGTCATGCAGCTGAGGAGGCAAGAAGCCAGGGCCTCCAGGCTTGCGGAGGGTGGAAATGCGGATGTCGTCAGATGAAGACCATTTGTGTAGGAAGGATGGAGCGGAGCGGTGGGCGGAGAAGATGTTAGTCTCATCATGTGACATCCTCCGTGAGATAGGGACCTGGGTGATGGAGAAGACGAGGAGGCAGGTGATGAAAGACTTGGCGAAAACACAGGCCAGAAGGGGAGTATCTGAGGCCTTCTGAGAGAAGAGTATAAAGGACACGAACATGGGAGACAGACAGAGAATGAAATAGGTTGTGGGTCTGCACTAATAGCTTTCAGCTCACCTGCAGATAATGCACCTTGTCCTGGGGTAACAACATGTGGTGCATTGGTAGCAGTTTGATGTCCCGGGAGTCCCGCTTCACAGCTGCAGCGCCGTTGGCATCAAATCTCACTTTGCAGATCCTGCCATCCCCATAATCGTCGCACACACCATCTGTCGGCAAAGAGGAGAACGGCAGTCAGAAGATCAGCATTATCAGAGCACCCGGATGCCATCCTAACACCTGTCTGACCTCTGTCACCCTACTTGCAGCCATCAGGACCGACGTCTGAACAAGGACCTCTACTTTCTACTTTCAGCAGAAAGGACACAGAGACCGCCTCACTTCTTCTGTCTCACTTTGGAATCTTCCCCTGCCAGGACTTGGACCTTTGGACGGCTGGTTGGGCTGAGGGCTGCCGTGTCTTTCATTATGGTTTGACAGCTACACATCTCTCACATCTACTGTGAAGGATGTTGCACAGATTTTCTGGGATGCTAGTGAGTGCTAAGGCAGCAAGTAAATGGCAGAGCCTTCTCCAGAATACGTTTTCTCATGGTTGCTGCCCTTAGGCTCTAACACGAATCCCATACAGCCACCCACAACATCTCTCCCAGTGCCATTATGTCCTTCTCCCAAGGAAGGCAACTCTCTCCTCTATAGTCTTTTGGGAATGGGGTTACTGAAGAGGTGACTGAAGGGTGGTGAGGGGCTTACCATCATCTCCATCTTCCTCAGACATGATAGCCACACACTGCTCCCAGATGGTGCGGAGATCTGCTCGGTAGCGCTCGCAGGACCAGATGAAAGAGGGGAGCAGCAGAGTCTGCACCATGGAGCACCAGAGCACAGCCAGGACCATCCAAGTGGGTGCCGTGTCATAGCGCAGGCTAAAAAAGCTCACAACCTTTGAGGGAGGAGAGAGAAACAAGATCGAGAAAGAAGACAGACATACAGATAAAAGAAGGAAAACAGGAGTCACCTCTGTAGTAGAACATAATCTGTCATTAAAGGGTTTGTCAAGTTAGTATGCACGCGCCTTTGAAAAAAATGTTCCTGGGATGTTTCCCCAGGTTTGCTGGAGCATGCCCTGAGCTGTGATCTCTCTAATATGAGACTTGGTGTTAGCATCCCTTCTTCCCTGTGCTCATTAAGAGCTTGAGCTAAATAGGCACAAACAAAGGACACAGCCACAGGAAAAAAACTGTGACTAAGCCTCTGCTCTCTTAATGGTTCCTTTTGAGAACTTCCTCCGCTTTCCAGTTTTGCAGAGAATCAACCAGCCAGTGAAAACCTGAATGCTGACTACAAACATACTAGCAGAAGGAAAAATAAACCTCTCTGCACCAGCTTTTAAAGCTGGTGCATCAGATTTCCAGAAACAAATTGGAATAAAAGCAATCTCATCCTTTTTACCAAGGTAGGTTCCCCTGTACATTTGCAGAATAATTTCCTCCCCAGTCTCCTCTTAGCCACTTAAAACTCTCACTGTGGTTTTAGCTGTGGTGTGGTGTGTATTCCCCAGGCTCAGACTTGCCTTAAAAAAATGTTCCCATGGAAGGGTGAGGGAACTACTGCAACCTTTTTAAAATTGTCCCTCCGAATAACACAGATTCAGATGTGGCAACTCTCTGGCTGGTGGATGGAAGATGGAGTTTCTTCTTTAAAATCCGAGAGAAATGGAAATCTACTTTAACTACAGACTGTGAAGGGAAAGGAAGAACCCGCTGCTTACCAAGATGGGCACCCCCGTGAGTGTGTCGTACAGGAAGACAATAGCGCTGATGAGGTTGGTCATCTGCAAGGAGGTCTTGGCTGACTCGGAGCCATCCAGCGAGGACCTCCTTTTGCCTCGTACATCCTCCACCACGATGGCTGGCACATTGAAAGTGTTGTGTGCTGATGAGCAGGACGATGCTTCCTCTGGCCTCTGATGGCAGCACTGCCGTCGCCTTCTGTGTGCCCACAGGGTCTGGTAGAAGGTGATCCCCACACACACCAAGCCCATGACGATTCCTCCAAGGAGCAGGAGGCTAAAGCAGACACCAAAGCCCAGGCCTATCTTGCTGACGATGAACTGGCAGCCACGAGCGTAGTACCGCTCGCCGTTGTTGTGCCAGCCGATGGAGGGCAGAGTGGAGAGGATGAATGATACCATCCAGATCCCCATGACTGCGTGCAGAGCCTGCTTCTTGGCGTTGCTCAGCCGGTAGTTGACTGGCCACCTCACCATCCACATTCGGTGGTAGGAAAGGGAAGCCACTGTGAAGCAGGTGGCCAGTGCCAGGGTGTAGTATGTGGACACGAAGACCTTACAGATGCTCTCGTTCCAGTCATAGTTGGAGGACTCACGCCGCAGCTGCACCACAGCGTAGGTAGTGAGGGGTACCGCTGCCATGAGGATGTGAGTCCCAGCGAGGAAGCACAGCAGCAGCTCCAGGGGCTTGTGTTTCTGTTGCTTGGCCGTGATGCTGAGGATAATCCAAGAGTTGGCCAGCAGGGCTAACATCCCACATGCCAGCCACCACAGTGAATTGTTGTGCAAGGTGGACTCTGATTCAGAGTCCCCCATGCTGTCCTCCTGCTAGGCTGCACCTCGTCCCTGCCTCAGGGTTCCTGTAAGAGGGTGAATGAGACTTCGCGCTGGGGGAACCACGTCCCTCCTCATCTGCTGCTGCGCTGATGCAAAGTGTACGCACACTGCAGGCGTTCCTCAAGGCATTGTCACCAGGCACGAGGCAGAACAGCCTGCATCTCTGTCTCACTCTCAGTCCTCCCTTTTCCTTTTGTTTGTTTATATTACTTTCACTTGATCTCTTTCTCCTGTTTTTTTCTGTTGTTCTCTTTCCTTTTCTTTCTTCCACCTTCTTTCTTTCTCATGAAAGCTTGCCAGTGCTTCTTCCCTCAGTCTCTCATGCTCACTTTTTTTTTTCCTCCCCATCTATTTCATTCCTTTCCTCCACTCTTCCCCCCCAAAAGAGCTCTCCTTACTTCGTGTGCTTCCCAGACACTTTCTGTCTGAGGGACCACCTTCTCCAGGGACCGGTGAAGGCCTCAAACAAACAGGGACTGCTGAGACTCCAAAGAGTTTGACAGCAGCAGGCACCTGCTGCCCAGTGTCCCCCTGAGCAAGGGGCTAGCAGAGAGTTTCAGAGAAGACAGGAAGCAGGACAGAAGTCCCGTGGAAATGGTGAGAATAGTGCATGCACAGTGTGTAATCCCCCTCTCAGCAAATGGTACACTCGTGGCCAGATGCCTGCTAAGTCAGTCAGAGAGCCATCAACAGGGAGTGAAGGGTGAGGAGGAGGATTCAGAGAGCTCCCTAAGCAAGACCCCGTGGCACTCTCACCGCATTGTCTGTTTTGCTGCCCTCCAGGGCTCAGCCTGCTTTTTCAAGCTTCCCTGTGCAGCGCAGGGCAGAGCTGACGAACAATGAGGAGATGGTGGGGAGGGGGCAATCCTTTACAAAGGTTCCCTTGGAGATTCAGGACATGAGGTTCACTGTAGAAGAGAGAAAAGAGAAAAAGTAATTTAAGATCATACTATCTCCTCAGATCTCCCTCTCTCTCCTTGCTCACACAAACACATTGTCATGATTTAGGCTTTGCAGAGCTCTCCCCCTTGTCTTTCAGAGAACAGAAGACCCAGATTTGTGCCAGTCCCTCAGCCCAGACTCTGGCCGCCAGACACTTTGTGCTCCCTGCTATTCCAGTCTGAGGCTCCCCACCCAAAACATTAATAATGTCATTCTTATAACCGACGGCCCCATCTGCACCGTTCCCTGCCATTCCAGTTCTGCTCTCCTCACACATCCCTCACTCCTAATGTACAGCTCCCA
This sequence comes from Numida meleagris, assembly GCF_002078875.1. Classification (NCBI taxonomy): domain Eukaryota; kingdom Metazoa; phylum Chordata; class Aves; order Galliformes; family Numididae; genus Numida; species Numida meleagris. Next base: position 75,712,105 of record NC_034409.1, read on the forward strand.
CATCCACGCCAGTCTTTGGACTTCCACTCATCTCTGGCAGCACTTGTCCCATCCCACCCAGGGTTGCAATCTGTGGCATCAGCAACTCGCTGCAGTCCCACGGCCCTGAAGCACAAGTTTCTTGGCCATCACACTTCATGATTCTGATGAAGCAGCCCTGCTCTCTGGACACAGCCCAGTTGTAGGTGCCCTGCAACCACTCACCTCTGCCCATGCAAGTATGCTCCAGGAAGACAAAGGCCTGCTCTGCACCTTGTCCTAGACAGTGCAAACCCAGTCTGCCTGTGGGTGGGTCAATGCCTCAAACCCAAACAGTGGCCCAATTCCCATCCTTCCCATCCTTCCGTGTCACCGCATTTCTTCAGCCCCTTGGACCAGCTGAGGCTTTTACTCCTTTTCTCCCTGCTCAGAGCAGGTTGTTGTGGCTGGCTCTGAGATGCTCCCGCTCTGCCCCATCCCATATTTTTCTCCCCAAAACTACCAGAGTGGCAGTGAGGCCTGTGCCCTCTGCAGGCAGTTCAGAAGCCGGCCAGCCCTGGTAATCCCCGGGGAACGAATCTTCCTGCAGTCTCTCCGCCTGCTGCCCTTCCCACCGGTTTGCTCCGGCGGCCCACGCTGTTCTTGGATGAGGCAGGAGCCCTCCCGCGCCTGCTGGGTCGGGGGCCCAACACTGCTCCGAGCTGCGGTCCTCCAGCATCCGGAGAGCCTCCGATCCGCTGCAGAATGGCCGGCTCCGTATGCCCACCCTGCCCTGGCCGGAGCCGCTCGCTCCCCACCGCCCTGCACCCAAGCCGCTGGGTAGGGGGACCCGGACTGCGAGGAGAGGGAAACTCGTGGGGCTGTGACTCGGAGAGGGCGAGGAGGGGATAGGGGGGGTAGATGAGACGGAATAATCGATGGGAAGCGCGGCGAAAATCGGAGCGACGGGGGCCAGGGTGCCCCCGTCGCCTTCCCCTTCGCCCCCCCCGCCTGGCAGCCCGGCTACTGCGGCGGCCGGAGGGGCGGAGGGCCAGCGTCGGGCGGCCCCGAGCCGGGCCGTGCCGTGTCGTGCCATGCCATGCCATGCCATGCCAGGCGCGGGGACG
>NC_034409.1:75713669-75725206 GCF_002078875.1 Numida meleagris
GGCGGCTGTCGCGCTTGCACTTGGGGTCTGCTGCCGCCGCGCTGCCCCGCGGGGCCGCCCCGAGGAGCGGGAGCCGGGCGGCGGGGCTAGAGGCGACCGGCTACCATCCCCGGAGGAAGAGAGCTCCGGGAGGAACCGCAGGCACCCGCTGCCTGGGCTGAGCTGTAGCTGCGGGGATGACCCCCCACGCCACAGGCTGCAGAGCCGTCCCGCGAGCAGGGAGCCGGGAGCGGCGCTCGGAGGAGCGGTTCGGTGGTGTCAGAAGGGCACGGCTCTCTCCTGCTGCGTCCTCTCGGAAAGGCAGTCGGGCCGGGAAGTCCTCGCAACGCAACGGGCATCTCGGCTTCCCCGCTTAGTACCTTGCTGCAGAAGGGACGGTACCGGCACCTCCTCGTCCTGCTCCTTTCAGGAATGGAGGTTTCCCAAAATCTCGTACCTCCATCGGCGCTGGGTGAGTTGGAGCCCATGTTTCTGGACACTTCGAGGCAGCTGCGTTAGCACCTCCTTTTGGATCAGGAACACGTGAACAATTTAGGTGAAATGAACCGGCAAGGTGGGCATGCAGAGGAATTGTTGAGATTGTTGAGGAAGATCTGCGGCCCCAGTGCTGGCCTTTGGTGTGCAGGACCTGCCTTCGGGTGGGAAGGCACGGTTATGGCCACCTCCATCATTTCTTCTCCACCGCTATCATTTGCAGAAGGTTTATGCCTCAAAGTGAGAAGGTTTGTATCCATGAATGCAAACACATATGTAGCTCCAATTGTGTCATTTCTGTGAATTATTTAATCCGCTAACTTCCACATTACCATCCACTTCTGATTCAGAAGTTGAGTCTCCCCAGCACGTTGTTGCCTACCTGTGTGGGTGAGCAGATTCTCCCGTATTACAGGGAAACAGCAGCTCCATCTTCCGGCACACTCTGCCCTGCCTTCGTGCCTCACTCCCCTATGGTGACAGCGTCCCGCAGCCCAATGGGGCCATCCTAGGTCTAGGTGGGGATGTCCCAGACTGTGAGGCCCTGGAAGGCCTGGCGTCCCCTGCCACAGGACATCTGACAGTGTCCAGTGGTATCCTGGCAGCAGAGCCTCCCTTGATCCTCAAGGTGAGCTGACAAGGCACTGAGCAGAAAAGAAGCAGGAAACCAAGCAGATCTCGAAGCTCTGTCAAATCATACAATCTCTGTGGCAAATGTATAAGTTGTGATGAAAATAGGTTTTACCAGGAGCTTTGACGACCTCTGAAATAGAGGTACAGATACCAGAAGTGAACCCCTCCAGACCCATCTCCTAGGAGACTCACAAACAAGCACTCAGACTGCAGCAATTTTAGTCTGTACAGAGCTGGGCAGGACTCCAACCAGTGACCTGCTGTCCAAAGACTCAGCAACCTGCCTGCACATCCTAGGGCACTCAGGGGTCAATATTCTTTCTGGCCAGCAGCTCTGCAGGGAAACACTCTACGAACAGTTGTCCCATATGCTTAAAGGAGAAGATCTCATTAACAAGAAACAAAATCATAAAAGCAAAAGCATTAAAAAAATAGACAAATCCACTTCTAACAACAAGGATTTGATGGTCTGCAGCTCTTGGGGCTCTGCTAGTGACCACGGTGGTCTCACATGTTTCTCACGGGCCACAGGTTCAGCTAACCCCATGCTCAGAGCCTTGGCATGAGCTCTGCCCAAGGTTTGCAGAGCGCTGCTGGTGGCATGCTGGCAGCTTTCCTGGCGTCCCTTCTGGCTCTGCTAGCAGGGTGTGGTTAATGGCTAATGGCAACCCAGCCAAGTAGAGCCATGAGCAAATTGGTCCTGAAAAGACAGCTACCGCAGTGTCGATTTGTCATACCCAAACCTTAGGTTCTATTTCTAGCACTGTATGAAAAGATTTAGTGAGATTTCTCAGTTAATTCATCTGCAAAATGGGCAAGTGCTAATAGCTCATCCCAGGAGACAGAGGGCCTTGTCTAACACTGGTCATGAGCTGCACAGAAATACTAAGGGCTTGCGGGTGTGAAAACCAGGATTCAGACTTGTGGATGCTTGTTCACAGATGGATGCTTTTCCTCAGGCAGCTGGGTGCATTCTGAAAGATGTTTCCCTCTGTCACAGATGTAAATGTTTGTATGTGATATTGTCCTTGAGAAAAGGAAGTTCCAGGGCAGGTTGCTGAGGTACGTGATTGTTCTGAAGCAGCTTGCTGTTCTGCAGAGGCGTCTCCATCCTCCTGCTCCCCCCCTGCTTCCTCTCGTTCTTGTCCTCTCTTTCCTACCGACCCTATTTTCATCCCTCCCAGTCTCAGTGATACCCTGGGGCAGTGAGTTCCTCTCCGTATGGGATGTGAAGATGTCATTTTAGAATGTAATTGTGCTACTTTTTAGAATTACTGATCACCACACAGAGAGGATAACTAGGAGCTCTGGAACCGTTAATCTGGGAACGTGCAATGTCAGGAGGGAGCTGAAATGATTTCTTTGCTTTGGATTTGTAGCACAGAATTATGACATGCATTTTACTACCCATTTTCCCTGCTTCACCAAGCACGTCTGACCTCTGGAGCCTGAACCAGGCAAGAAGACCCCTCATCCCTTCTAATGCCCTGCCAGGTGCCAGCCTCTGCCACTGGCCCTTAGTCTGCTGTTCTCTGATTCTTCAGACCTGGAAGACTTCCACATCTCTCAGGCTCAGCCAAACTGGAAACAAAGCAAAGAGGCTCAAGTACACGGCTTCCTCTCTTCTAGAGGTTGGGAACATGGGTAGAAACACGCGGGGTCGTTTGGCTCTGAATGCTGAAGCTGTGTGAGTGCTTTGCTGCAGAGCCTGCGGGGAGCATGAGTCACAGGGACTGCCTCGGCAGATTGGGGCTGACAGCCTCCTCCGAGCAGCGGCCTCACTCTGCGGTCAAGGGCAGAAACAAGCTGGAAAGAGGGGTTGGGGGGGCTTGGGGAGGTTGGGGCCTGTGCTGGGGTTGCTCCAGCTGAGCTGGGTATGTGGAATATCCTCAGGTGTGTCAAAGCCTCTTTGTCAACACAGGTCTGTGGATCCTGATGGGGACCTGAGGTTGGAGCTGTGTCCAAAGGACTGGAACTTTATCACTTCTGCAGCCCAGAAACATGGGAAGCAGCAGTGCAAGAAACACCACCACACTGGGGAAAGCCAACACTTCTCCATTTATTTCTAACCTGTTGCTTTCTGTGATGTTCCCACACCACTGCAAAGAGCTCTGGGGACCATTGTCATTTTGTAAGTGTTGGCATACACGACTTTCTGAGTCCTGCCGTCATCTCAGGGCTACTCTACTGAGCTGTCACCACATGTCCTTGTGTTTATCACTTTGAAGGGCTGTGAATCACTGTAGCTAGTATTGTGCAGAGGCACTACTCCACTGCGTAGCGTAGATATTCCCTTGTCACACCTATTGAAGTGAGAAGTCCTCTGCACCTCCTGAGGAAGCTGAGTGCACAAGCCACACAGGGACCACACAGAAAGGGTGGGATAGGGCCTCTTGGCTTCTCATCTCTGAAACCACCTAGCTTCCATGTCACATAGTAGCGCCAGGTTATTTCTGCAGTGACAACAATTTTTTGCGCAACTTCATTCAAAAGCTTCTTCAAATACATGGCAGATAAAACTAACGCTAGAGGCAGCGTAGGCCCACTGATGAATGAGGTGGATGCCCTGTTGACAGAAGATACAGAGAAAGCAGAGTTACTGAATGCCTTCTTTGTCTTTGTCTGTACTGCTAGAGGCTGTCCTGAGGGGCCCCATACCCCTGAGGCCCCCGAGGAGGTCGGGTTCAAGCAGGAGTTTGCCTCAGTTGATGAGGACTGGGTTATGGACCAATTAAGCAATCTGGAGGAAAGCTAATGTCACTCCAGTCTTCAGAAAGGGCAAGAAGGAGGACCCAGGTAACTATAGGCCTTTCAGCTTCACCTCCATCCCTGGAAAGGTGATGGAACAACTTATCCTTGGCACTGTCTCTAGGCATATGAAGGATAAGAGGGTCATTAGAAGCAGTCAGCATGGCTTCACCAAGGGGAAGTCATGCTTGACCAACCCGATCGCCTTTTATGAAGACATAACCAGGTGAATAGATGATGGTAAAGCAGTGGATGTGGTCTGTCTTGATTTCAGTAAAGCGTTTGACACCATCTCCCACAGCATCCTTGCATCTAAACTGAGGAAGCGTGGTCTGGACGATCAGGTAGTGAGGCGGATTGTGAACCGGCTGAAGGAAAGAAGCCAGAGAGTAGTGGTCAATGGGACAGAGTCCGGGTGGAGGCCTGTATCTAGTGGAGTCCCTCAAGGACCGGTACTGGGACCAGTACTGTTCAATATATTCATCCTCAACTTGGATGAGGGAGTAGAGTGCACCGTCTGCAAGTTTGCTGATGACACCAAAGTGGGAGGAGTGGCTGACACACCAGAAGGCTGTGCTGCCATCCAGCGAGACCTAACCAGGCTGGAGAGTTGGGCTGGGAGACATGTAATGAAATACAGCAAGGGCAACTGTAGAGTCTTGTATCTGGGCAAGAACAACCCCAGGTACCAGAATAGGTTTGGGGACTGACCTGTTGGAGAGCAGCGTAGGGGAAAGGGACCTGGGGGTCCTGGTGGACAGCAGGATGACCATGAGTCAGCACTGTGCCCTGGTGGCCAAGAAGGCCAATGGCATCCTGGGGTGTATTAGAAGGGGAGTGGTTAGTAGGTCGAGAGGGGTTCTCCTCCCCCTCTACTCTGCCCTGGTGAGACCGCATCTGGACTATTGTGTCCAGTTTTGGCCCCTCAGTTCAAGGAGGACAAGGAACTGCTTGAGAGAGTCCAGTGCAGAGCCACAAAGCTGATTAAGGGAGCGGAGCATCTCTCTGACGAGGAAAGGCTGAGGGAGCTGGGTCTCTGGAAAAGAGGAGACTGAGGGGTGACCTCAGTAATGTTTATAAATATGTGAAGGGTGAGTGTCAGGAGGATGGAGCCAGGCTCTTCTCAGTGACATCCAATGATAGGACAGGGGGCAACAGGTGCAAGCTGGAACATAGAAGGCTCCACATAAATATGAAAAAAAAACTTCTTCATGTCGAGGGTAACAGAACACTGGCACAGGCTGCCCAGAGAGGTTGTAGGGTCTCCTTCTCTGGAGACATTCAAAACCTGCCTGGATGCATTCCTGTGTAACCTGATCTAGATGTTCCTGCTCCGGCAGGGGGATTGGACTAGATGATCTTTTGAGGTCCCTTCCAGTCTCTGACATTCTGTGATTCTGTGATTCATTCTAAGCTTTCAATATTGCCCTCAGACAGAAAGCAAAGCTCCTTTGAGACTTTGTCTGTGGGTGACTTTTCTCTTAGTCAGGGCAATATGTGCATCTAGAACAAAGAAGGCTGTCATTTGAAAAGGTAGAGACTGGAGAGCTGACAAAATAAGATATATCTGAGGTCTGAGCTGAGAGTGGCCTTCCTTGCAGGTGAATTTCAAGTAGGGTTGGGCAGGGCCAGGACTGCTGAGATCGCGAGCACTATACTTTAACTTTTATTTAGCCCTTTAAGGATCTTGGCCTCAGTGATCTTTGTAGGTCCCTGCCAACAGAACTATTCTCTTCTACAGTTCACGTAGTTTTGTATTCACAAGCACAAACTATAGGAAGGAAAATGACAGCAGTGTGCGTCTTTGTTGCTTTGTGTTGTGCGAAGATGCTGGTGGAGGAACTGTCTGGGCAGAGCGGTGGCTGCTACAGCTGTGTCCCAGCCCAGGGGCGACCAGTGGTTGTTGTGGGTTTCAAACAGCAGGGGGGATGGATAAGCTTCCTCCCGGCTCACAGGTGCTGTCTTGGCCGTTGTTGCCACCTGTTTCTTTCACTGCCAATTAACCATGCCATGCTGACATGGCTGTGACAGAGAAACCCTCTTCTGTAGCACCAGGTGTCCTGCAGCAGGTCTCTGCCACCAAAAGCCATTTCCACAGCATTGCATCTGTTTCTGCCTCTCCTCAGCAAGCCCGGAGCAATTAGCAACCCTGGACTATCGTCAGTGACAGCTGTGGGACCTTAAGGCCTCTATGACCCATCTCTGGCAGAAAGGAGAATAACTCACATAAACACTTACATAAACACAAGATTTCTGTGCACTTATTTTAACAGTATTTTTCCTTCAGGATATTTGGAAAAATGTGCAACACACTTTTACTTCATCCTAAATTTCCTGAAGTTTCCACTCCCTCTTCCCATTTCCTTGAACTAACAAAGAGACATTTCAGGGAGAGCTTTCTCAAAAGGATCTTTGCTGGCTTACACAGCCCAAGGCTCCTTTGTCCTCTTAGGAAATTCCTTTTCTCCTCTTTCCCAAACCTACCTCCTACATCAATGTTCACATCTTCTTATAGCTCTGTTTTCCAGAAGTTATGGGTATCCTGAACTGCTTTAAAAATTAATTTCAAAATTAGTCCTGAACTATCCCATTGCTTGTGATGTTTTCATTGTGCACTGGTTTGTTGCAGGTGAGATAAAGACTACAAGTTGTGGTATGGGGCTTGAGGGTTCTCTGAGGCTGCTGAAGGAAGGCAAATGGGTTTCAGGGGGAGCAGAGGGCTAGTGAATTAAGGAAGATTAAGGGAAGCAGGAAACTGAGAACAAAGATGCTACATCCTTGGGGGGAAAGGCAGAAATGCAGACTTGAGTCAGAAGACAGTGCCTCAGAAAAAAAAATGAGTCCAGCTTGCAAAAAAAATCCTGAAGAAATTTATTATAGCTCAGGTGGATAAAAGAAGCATATAAAATCAGTTCCACAAGAAGGTCAAATTAAGTGCATGAGCAAAATACAAGCATTATATATGTATCTACTCTTCTATTCAGTGTCTCCCATTATAGAACTGAGGCTCAATAATAATCTGTGAGGGTTTCTTGTCTTGTCCATTGGCTCCTCTCCAGATAACATCCCTCCATGGCATTATACTGAGAGAATGATGAAGGCATAAAGAATTCAAACAGGAGAAAGGGAGGTGGATTCACAGAGCACTATGGGCTGGCAGGTGTTTAGGTAGAGGCAGAGACTTCCTCAGTCTGCAAAGCTACTTATACATCCGGCTGCAAGAGAAAAACATTACATTAGCACCAGCGTTACAGAGATGATACCTCAAAGACACACAGCTCGTAGAACTTTGCCCAGTGTAGAGGACGACTACACTCCCTTTCTGCAGTTTGGGGGCAAATGGTTACTCGTGCATCCACATGGCTGTGGTTTACAGTTCAGTTGCACTGAGATGCTTGCTTGACAAGGAGAGTTAAAAAACAACTGCATCAGCGCTTGTGTTGCACAGATTTATCTAGCTATATGTTTATGTAGTTGTATGGGCTTGTCCTCTCCTTATGGAGATTGTTTGCTAACCTTGAAAAAAAGTCAGTGAAAATCAGGTGAATTTTTCAACGTTATGGTAAATAACTTTTCTCTGTATATACGCATCCTAACTTTGAAGTAGTGTTTGCCATTTACTCACTGAAACCTCAGCAACAGTGACAAAAACAGGTGAAACTTATCACAGTTTGCCACAGTCACCAGTTAAAATCAAGCAGAAGTCAAGTTCTGTGTCCATCAATTTATTGAACTACTTCATGTAATTATTTATACTGTCATGGGCTTTCCACTTCCAATGATAGTATAACTGCCGATGTTCTTCTGCAGCTGTTTCTGTGGCCTGACATCATGTAAGCTTAAAAACCTTGAAAAAGGAAAGCTTCTCTGCTGAGAAGTCCTTGCTTCCCCAAAATGAGCCAGAACATGATGGTGTATCACCTGGTGCATTTGAGAGAGGGGATAGTTCAGAGTGTTCTCTTTCCTGGCTCCTAGGAGGTTATTGGTGATTTTCATAGACTGCAGTTCAGCACTGCGATAGCAGAGCTGGAGTCACATTATGGACATAATGGATTTTTAAAATTGGTTTCTCATTCTTGAAGTTGGCTGTCTGTCTTCCACCATTTCCTCAGTATCCACAACTTCTCTATCTGTGTCCCAGATTGACTCTGAATCCTATCAAAGGTCTCTGGAGCTCCTGCTTGAGTTTGGTCAACATGTCTAAACATCAAGGTAATTCAAGTGAGACCTCTGCTCAGAAGTTTCCAAACACAAAACTACCATGGGTTTGGAGCATAACAGTAAATTCATTAAATATAGCTCATAACTCATAAATGTAACAAGAGCTGAAAATGCTGAAATGCAGTTTTAGTGTAGGCACCAAGTGGTGTCATGCTCCATTTCTTCCCACTCAACCATCCAGCTCCCCTATCTTGAAACCAAAGTACTTGCCCATTCCAGGTGCCCTCATTACCACTTACTGTTGACACTGACATGTCTTCTTTTCCAGCAAGTATTGTTTTGCTTGTGCCATCCTTCTTGCCCGTTTCTACCAAGAGAGAAGGGATAAATAACGATTACATTTTTTACACTTAAAATGCTTCACTATGATGTGGTAGTGAAGTACTTTCTGACATAGCCACTATCTGCAGGCTGTCCATCTCTAACCATTTGCTTTGAGTGTAAGGATTGACCTACTGTCTATTCTGCCCCATTCACAGAGAGAAAATCAGGCTCCTCCTATGGTCTGGGGAGACTGTCACCTCTTCACCTTTCACAGCGAGCAGGACACTAACCCTTCTCCGCTGCCACCTCATACCAACGATTATGCTCAGGCATGCAAGGCCAATCACCAACACACTGGCTCCAATAATTGCTCCAATTACTGTGTAGCTACTCCAAACACGAGCTTCCTCTGTGGAAAGAGAAAAGTATTCAAAGGCAGATAGAGAATTTCAGGGCTTTTGTGTGGAGGTAGGGATGTGATGTTAATTTCCATACCTACGGTATAATTAAGGCTGATCATTCTGTTACTGTCTTCCATGAGGTGACAGTTCCACAGTCCTGGAGTACTGACGCTCACCTCCACTTTTGCTTCATGCTGTTTTGACTTCTTCATTTCCTTCTGAGTCCCATTCACACGTTCCCAGAGCAAATGGGCATTGGATGGCAGGGGACCGGACGCCTGGCAGAGCAGGGTCATCTTGCCCCCTCTGGAGAGTGGCCCAGCAGGGTTAGCAGAGACTGGAAAGGTAAAATGTCACATGAGTGAGAGGACAGGATGATGGGTCCATCCATACTCTAGTGCAGCTCCTCATCTGCTGATCCCTTTCTCTCACCTTGCATCACCACTAGCGCTCTCATGCTTTGTATTCTTCTACCGTTGATCTCCAGCTGACATTGGAACTTCCCAGAGTGATTTAACTGGACTTTGGGGACTTTCACTTGTATGGTGCTGCCAGTTTTCCTTTCAGGTATCTCGAACCAACTGTGGTTGCTTGTTTTAGTTTCATGCAGCTCTCGCCGTGTTGTGACACTGAAATCAAGCAGCTCATGAATGGTTTTATCTCCCTGTGGTAACCAATCCAGTTTTCCTGTGAAACCTTCTTTCCACTCTATCTTCCTGAAGTTCAGATGCCATGACAAGATCACAGTGTTGCCAACAGTAGTGTACATTATTCCCAAGTGTTCCTCCCCAAAACCTGAATTCAGAAGAGACAAGAATACATAGGCAGGGAAATCTATAGCTTCTCTGAGTGTACCTTTGGTCTTGTGCTCAGCTGAGAGGCCTCAGAGAAAAGCCACAAAATGTCCCAGCGCGGATAAGCAGTTAGAGTCTGAGAATTGGTTTAAAGAGCCAAAACTCCCAAGCTCACCAGAACTGAGAAGAAGACACCCCAAGGAGAGGGTGATCTTTTAGGGCCAGCCTGGAGAAGAAAATGGGAAGAAGTGTGGGACAGAGCTCAGGCAGCAGAGCAATCTGCCTGCAGGGTTGGAGGCCCAGGGACACTGGCCCTGGAACACCATCGTGTGAATGGTGGAAAATGAGGTCATGGCTCAGGAGCTAGAGGAAGCACTGGTTCCAGAGTCTGTGTGCAAATAGCATTTTTGTTGTCACATACCTAATACCTTCACATCAAAGGAGATGTTCTGATTAATCGATGGAGAGTCTGAATGAATGTGACACATCCAGGTTCCACTGTCTGTAGCCTCCAGTTGCTTTAGCCTCAGTATGTACTTTTGGGGGGCCTCCTTTTGCAGAATTTCTGGTTTCACAATGTTATTGCTATTGTTAAACAAGCTGATGCTGAGATGGGGTTGTGAATGGGATGAATTTTGCATTAAAGTAAGCTTGAGGTCTTCACTTGTGAGGAAGTGCCCATTTGAAGAGATTGTCACTGTAAAGAGAAAAAGCCTAACCAGTAAATCCACTCCTCTTTCTGCAAGTGAGAGAAAAGTGTCACAGCAAAGAGAGTATGGAGGCCTTGTGCCCTGGTGATAGAAGGGAAATGAGCTGTGATAGATCAGACCAGAAGCAATGGCATCTGGATAAGGAATTCCATCAGAGATGTTTCTTGGACCTTTTCTCCTCTCCCCTCACCTCCTTGTGCTTACAGTCCCTCCAGGCACTCACATTTAAAGACATGCAGTGCGATACTGACTTGCTGAGAGTAACATTCACAGATGTAGATGCCAGCGTCGTCCAGGCTCAAGTCTGACACCTTCAGCTGTTTGCTGCTCAAGTTCAATTCAGATCGATGAGTCATTGGAGCTTTGCCTTTTGAAAAAATAAGCTTGTTTAGGAGGGAAGAAATTTCTCAGCCGTATACTGAGGAGAAGGGGTGTCAAAGTGGAAGCCTTACCTTTAAGAATCTGTGTTCTAGAAAACCTCATAATAATATAAGAATCTTCTTTATACTTGTACTTCCAAGTACAGAACGCATCTTTGTGATGATTTATGCCTTTACAGCTCAGGATCACCTCCTTTCCTGCAACCCCAGTCTGTTGTTCTTCTTGCTGAGCCATAATGGGGATCAGACCTAGAAGTCAATATGCCCCCAAAATAGGAATATATTAAATATATAAGGATGGCTCAGTGAATACTTTCTATTGGTCTGGGAAGATGCGGATTTCTCTCCTTCTTTTTCTGGATTTTGGGAAGATTATCCTCCGTTTGTGATTTTTTTCCCTCCTTGAGCTCAGCAATCATTCCCTTCCCTTTTCAGCTCCATAATTTCCCTCCTCTCCACTTATAGCTTTTTATCTGGGTAACTGCTATTATATTTTACATATGCTAGACGCAGGAAAAATACCTGTGGTTATGGTGGATTTACCAACACTCACAGTCTTGAGACTTAAGCAGTTTTACTGAAACAACCTTCTCCCCACTGAATGAGATTCTGTTGTCCTGCTGGTAACAAAGGCAGGACTGCATATGTCATTCCTCATTCACTCCTTGGTCAAGACTTGAGGCAACACTGTCAAATTTGGTCACCTCTTCCTCCAAATTTTACGCAAAGCAAGACTGAAAGCAAGACTGAAAGCCTGGGAAAACAAAAGGATAAAGGAAAAAGGATAAAGGATATGAAATGGAGAAAGGAGAAAGGAGAAAGGAGAAAGGAGAAAGGAGAAAGGAGAAAGGAGAAAGGAGAAAGGAGAAAGGAGAAAGAGGAAGGGAAAAGGGCAGGGAAAAGGGGAGGGAA
>NC_034409.1:75725727-75763891 GCF_002078875.1 Numida meleagris
GGAAAGGGAAAGGGAAAGGGAAAGGGAAAGGGAAAGGAAAGGAAAGGAAAGGAAAGGAAAGGAAAGGAAAAGTCTCAGAACTGCTTCAGCTGCATTGAACTGCAAACCCCTCATTTGTCCTGCTACAGGAGCACCATAGAAGTGTAAAATGAAAAGTTTGTATGAGTTTATGGGAGGTGTTTCCACAAGTTATGTTTTCCTCCAAGAGCACTGGTAAACTACAGTATTGCTGATAAAGGTTTTCCAATAATTACACTGAACATGATCACTGAAAATGATGAATTTGTCTAAAATGGGGAAATTATGAATGCCATAAGAATATCTTGGTGTCTTTTGCAATGCTTTTAGTTATAGCTTGCATACAAGGTTTTCAAGTTTTTTTCTTCAACTGGAATAATCAAAGCTGAGTGTTTGAGAAATGCAGTTTTGGCATTATTCAGTCACCTTCCGTTCTTGTAAAAAGATAACTAAAAAGTCCACCAATTGTTGTAACGTTAGCAGTCAAATTGAACAAGCTGCTGAAATCAAATTTGTAATGGCAAACCTTTGATTGGAAATTCAGAAGTTTCCAGCCAGGCAGCAGAAGGCAGTGTGAGAGGTAGTATTTTCCACCCTGGGCTCAGTATATGGGATCTGGGCTGGTTTTGGCCCAGGAAATTGCTCTGCCCAGAGCACAAGTTCCTTCTGAAGCATTTATTCACATCCATCCAACTTTTGTGAACCTTGATGCTTTATGGCACAACATCTTCCTCAGCGGGTGGTCTTCTTCTATGGCAATGCTGTCAGAACCATACCACCGCTGCTGGACAGTTGCAGAGTGGGCCAGACAAGAGGTAAGAAGGTGGCTGATATAGCTGTATTGATCTGGGGAGAACTGCTCAAACAAGACTGCTCTAAAACCATGTGAGACTGCTCTCTGAGCAGACAGACTCCTGAGAGGCATCTCAGTGGTCTCAGGGGAGGTGAACTGTGCCCTCCCATCACATGTCAGCCTACAGATTCACCGTTAGCAATAGGAGGTGGCAACCATTACTAAAAGGTAATAATTAAAAAAAAAAAAATTCAGATGATAAATTGTGAGGAGCCTAGAAACACCTAAAAAGCTGTGAGGCTTTTGGGAAGGCTGAAAGCATTAGCAGGATTTACTGCTGTTTTTCCAGTGCAGCTGAGGACTCACCGAGCTGCAGAACCAAGACGATGGCAAGCAGACTGCTCACCGCTGCTCCACACCTCTCCATCTCCATGGGAATGCTCTTCCCTGCTGCAAACTGAAGGGCTGGCAATGCTGTTGGTACCAAGGGATGCTAACCTGGAAGACCCAAATGCTCTGTTAATAATGGTTGATGTAGTTCTAGAAGCACCCCAAACTGTCACCAGGAGCTTGGAATGGAGAAATCCAGAGGTCCCCTCCCATTTAAGTCTTTCTGTGTGATTTTATGATTGCATGATAAAGACCATCTTTAGGGCTCTTAGTAGCATTTTTCTTTAGTGTTTTTGTTGTTGTTATTGTCTGTGTATTTCTTATCTTAAAACTCTTGCTAACCACCGCCTCTGATGTTTTTCAAAAGGCTTGCTTCAATTCTTAGGGCAATTCTACAAAAAGTCTGGGGTGAAGGGAGGAACGAGGTCAGAAAGAAGTTGCACTGATGATAAAAGACCTGAAATGGAAAGTCCTGGAACAACTTCTCCATGGCATCCACGGTTCCACAAGCAGAGACCTCCAAAGCACTTCTGGAGGATGTCAAGTCTACGCAGGGTAGCTGGAGTGTACTGTGTGAAAGCTGACAGTGTAAAGACAGGTCAGAAAATTTTTACAGGCAAACCTAGCCTGTAAGGTGGGAAGGGCAAAGCTGAAAATGCTTCTAGATAGATGTGTGTGTAGAGCCAGGAAGAGTGCTAGAGTTGCACAGTCTGACGGAGAAAGTGGTGTAAAGAAGGGTAGCATGGGGTCATCAGGAGCTGGGAATCTCTGGGAGCACCAGGGGGCTGTACAGAAAGCACAGGCTTCATTTAAAATAGGAGAGGCTTCATTTAAACTAAAAGAGAACTTGTCTGATGACACTTAAAGGAAGAACATTCTTGAACAAAGACTGGGGAAAATCCAGTCAATACAGATGAGCATATTATGTGGGCTGCAGTGTTTGAAACTTAAGAACTACATGTCCTCAAGTGAAGGGTCAGAAAGAAGCTGACAAAGCTCAAGGGACAAACAATGGGGAGCAATCTGAACAAACCAAATCCTGTTTTAATGGAGTATGGGAAAACACTCTGGGTGCTATCAAAGGAGAAAATCAGATATCAGAAACAGTGATGATACATATATGGGGGGGGGGGGGTTGGGATAATGTGGAGGAGAGATCTGGACTCATAACTAAAAAAAAACAAATAAACACGGCAGTGTTTGGAGAAGCAAGTAGAATAACTGATGGGAAGGTCACTCAGCTCTAGATGATAGCAGAAACATCCTTTCACAGTTAGCATGGTAGAGTGAAGGCTGGAATCATAATGGGACTGAAATCAAAAGGAATACAGTAATAGCTTAATACTACATTTATATGTAGCATGTGCAATGTTATATATAATATGTTCCAGTGAGGATAATTTAATATTGAAATTAATGCAAATGACCAGAGCACATGAGACAATCAAAGAGTAGATTAAAACATCAGTGTTATGTTTACATGGAGATCAGGTCAGCATGGCTGGCAATCTGACAGCTGAATAGATGAACACACATGAAAAATGCAGGTGCAAGAGCAAGACGGTAGCTGCGTGCACCATCAGATGAGAACCACATGGCAAAGGCATAGTCAGAGATGATCTGCAGCTTGCCTCGTACAAAACAAACAAAAAAAAAACCCCATGCTGGCCACAGAAAATATTTGCATGAGCCATTTTGTTTGGAAAAAAGAAGCAAAGTGAAGGAGCCAGTGCATGCAATTAGACGTAACTTCCCACTAGGTGCACTGGCAGTGATCAAGCAGTTTGCTGAGCTATGCCACAGAATAAGGAAAGGGGCAACAACAAGGCATCTGTATGCGTCTCACTCAGAAGAAACATCTATAACTGAGACCTGGCACAGGGCCCTGGGAAAGATGAATATCACCCTAAGCTGATGGAAGAAACGTAGGCTCTGCCATGAATAGGCACATCACCTGTCCAAGTGAGACCAGCAGGAAAAGTCAGCCACCATTCTGCAGTGACATCTACACATTAACAGGCTCACTGCTGGGCTTCCAATATTTTGAATCATTAAACTTTACACTAATCCTGGAGGTGATAAATAGGTATAAATCAGCAAAACTGCCATCACACACCGTCATTTTTTACTGTCTGTGAATCTCTGTTTGCCTGCTTCCTGTTGGCTTCAGTTTGTTCTTCACCTTCTTGCTATCTAGTTGGAGAACAAAACCGCACAACTAAAATGTCGTGGTACCAGTGAACTGCTGACCTTGTGCAGTTTGGTAGCTGCAGGTTGATGCACCTTTCATACACTTTTCTGCTGTATCTTCTTGTGGTTTCATGCAGATATATCTCCACTCCTTTTTCATTCATACTGATCTTCCTATGTCTCTGGCAGATCTCTGTAACATGACGATGACCACCTACATGTTACGAGTCATTGGGGAAAATGGGTTGCCTCCAGCTAGAGTTCCTTTCATACACTTTCTGTCTCCGTTCTGCTTTTCATTCATACCACTTCTTATTTTTCCTCTGTCTTTCAGCCTCCTGTGACTCTTCAGGTCAGAATGTGGGCAGTGATGTTCAGGAGTTTACAGATCTCATTGCCTAAGACTGCTATGTCAACTTAGGAAGTGGTTCTTGTTAGCTGACACCTATAGCAGACCCACAGCCTGCTTACAGGCTTACAGCTGTAACTTGTGGTGGTACTCATAAATTAAGTGGTGTCAAGGAATGTCCCTGGGCAATGGAACACTCTCATCAGCCATGTTAAACTGCTAGAACATTTCCTGTCATTTCTTTGGCCCAGGACAACTCTCCTGCCAAGCAGCTCCCAGGATTCATTTAAGCATTAGGATGGGACAGGGACCATTCCCATTAGGCAGCTGGCATGTAGCCAGTTCATTTTGGAGGTTAAGTGAGTTTTATAGCCCATGCCAGTCAGTCTCTGTGCCAGAAACAGTCTGGGCACACTTGATTTATTAGCACGCCTGGTCTTCGCAGGAGGAGGAGGGCTGCCATCCAAGTGCACATTGATTTCCATTTCATTTTAACTTTCCCCTCTTAGTAAACTACTTTAATTTCCTTCTTAACTCCTTTTAATGATTGCTCCCTCTGTGGGAGGTGGGCAAAAGAAAGCTGTGGCAGCGAGTGGTCTCACTGAGGGATGACCAAGGACAAGGCCTGCAGGACCAAGCCTGGCACCTGCTCCTGAGAGCCTCACAGGGTGGCTGGCTGCAGGCAGCTCTCCTCCAGCCTGACAGCAGTGTGACACAGGAGGAAACTGAAATTAAAAAAAAGAGCCCAGAAACCACTCCTCCTGCACAGTAGGCTATCTCCCATCTCAGTATGTTCGCGTACTGCTTTCATGCCGTGTGGTTTCCTTGTTTTCTCCTCTCGCTCTTGCTTGTGGCTGTGCTTTTGATCTCACAGCAGCAGCAGTGTGCTTGGTGGGGCAAGGAGAACTGGGCAGGAAGGCCTGGGCAGGGAGGCCTGGGCCACTCCCATAAGGGCTCCTACACCTCAGCCTTGGCTGCTGTCCTCCATTTCCCCTGTGGCTGCTGCTGGGCAAGGGCCAAGGGATGCAGCTGCCCCTCGTGCTGTACGCTGGTTTGGTGTGTATATTAGGCTCTAGAGCGCAGTTATTTGTTAGGGATCTTGTCACTCCTCAGTTTAAATGTCTGAAGCAAAGCTGATCTGCTCTACTATGCAGCGGTTCCCTTGAAAATCTTCACTAACAAGCAAGTGTGTGTGAGCAGTAGACAGGGTAAAAGATCAAATGCAACAAAAATAGACATTGAAAGCAAAGAGATGATAGAAGTGGAGGTCATTTTATGGGCTTCATGGTCACCCTGGAGCATGAACAAGCTCAGCTGTCATGCAGTGCAGCCCATGCCTTGATTTCCCCTCAAGCACTCTGTCTGTTCACCAGCCTCTGAAACAAGTTGTCACTCCACAGCTGCTCCTGGAGTGACATGATGGAGTACAGTCAGCCACTGGCCCCTCAGAGAGAGGTCCCACCTCCGGGATGGAGCAGAGTGCCATGTGGGCACAATCTGAGTTTCCTTCTGCCATGAAGTCCTTGCGATCTGGCTGTGTGTCTGGACCCCCACGAAGACCACCAGAAATGATTCTATCTCTCAGTTCCCTGATGTCTTCTGAACCATTTCAACCACCGAAGAGGAAGCAAGAACTTTCTGTGCATTACAGGCATTTCAGTATACACTTTCTGAGCTTTTTCCTTTTAACTAGCCCCTCTTCTTTCCTTCTAGGCCTCCTATTTTTGTCTCTGTGAACAATCTTTCATCCAGCAATTTGCAGTTAAAGCCCATGGGTGCCTTTCTAGGAGGCCGTGACAAGCAAACTGTACCAAGATGTCCTCTGAAGACAGGCCCTCCATTTCCCTCCCAAGCCATGTGCACATGGGATGTACTTCAGGTATTATTAATGCAGCTGCCAAAATACGAACATTGAGATCTTACATGAAATGTGCTTGATTTGCAGCCCACACTGGAAAAGGGCCTATATAAGTATTGATAACAGCAAAATTTTACATTCCAGTCAGCTCAGAACAAAAATATGCCCCTTATGGCTGGAATGATAGCAATCACTCCATAATTTTTCCCCAGTGAATACACAGTCCCTGTGCAAGACTGTGGCAGAAAGGATGTGCACTGTCCAAGAACACTGAGTAGGAATTTTTTTTGCTCCATTTAGATGAGTCAAGTCCTGCTATATTGCAGGCAGCTTGGGCAGCCATCTTTGTGAAACACTGGGGAGGGTAAAGAAAAAGTTTGTGAACTGAACTGAGAGTAATACATACAAGGGACTTAACAGGAATGCTTATTTTATAGTGGTGAACATTTAGAAGAAACCTGAGCTCAATCTTAATGTACCATGTAGGGGAACATGCGAGGTGACTGACAAAGGTTGGACAGAATTCATCATCTGAAAGATGGAAAGATGAACAATTCACCCAGAAATGAAACTGCAGATTTTAACAGTGCAGCAGTCCATGAAAAGGCTAAGGCTTTTCAGGTGTCCTTAAATTGAAAGGATTCCTCCTGCTGCATGAAATTCTGCTTACCCAGCCCTGAGCTAATGGATTAGGCTGCGTTTGCAGCCTGCGTTACGCAGTGAGTCAGTCAGCCGACATAGTTAGAGCAGACTCACCGATCCTGGTACACACATATTTAAATGGGCTCTTCTAGTTAGTTAGAGATTGGCATCTTTTTATTTTTCAGGCTTTTTTTAGAGTAAAGTTCCCCTTCCTGGAGGGCATATGGAGAAGGTGATAGCAAGTGGCAGCTGGGGCTCTTGGTGCATTTCCAACCCCTGCGGACATATAGTCGTTGGTGTCAAGTCGTATAGGACATTTTTCTGAACTATCGCTACACATGGGTGTAAGAGATCTGTGAGATCCCTAGGAGCGTTTAGTAGCTCTGTTTTTCCCCCTTCCAAGGAAAAATCCAGACAGGAGAACACTTCTTAGTAAAAAATAAAAGGCCTCGAAAAATTGCACAGCCAGAAGTATTATCAAGTAAAACATTTCGAGAAAATTTAGCATCAGAACTTTAAGTGGGGCAAAACCTATCTGTCCCTCATCCTGTCCAAAATGGCAACTTGTGTGAAATCATAAACTTTGTTACAACATTAAAAAAAAAACCAAAACCAGATTGACCTCTTTTTTTCAGAGAAAAACAGAAAGAAAGTTTCCTTACCTCTTTTCCTCCGTCTGTGTTTCTGTCTCCTTGTGCTTGTCACCTGCTGTAAGTGATCTAACGCAGCTACCAGCTGAAGGAAGAGAAGAATGAAGCTGATGTTAGAAAGCTGCTCAACAGATGTCGGTCGGCCTTTGTGTCTCCTCCTCTCCAACCGGAACGTCAGCAAAGTCTTGCTGCCGGTCCAGGCTCTGCTGCAACCTGTGAGCTTCTCTTGGCAGATGGTGATCTTCCAAATGCATGTGATCTCGATGCTGGATGTGAACAGAAATGAAGACCATAATGGAAAGCTATATATTGCGACGCCTGGGAAGAATGAGTGTGAGAGAGAGCCTATTGGCCATTCGGCAGCTGCTGGGAGGCTGTAATAGAAGTGAAACCTAAAAGTGAGCGATTGGAAACCCGTTATGATCTACTGTCAAAGAAAGCTTGCAAATTAACATGTTAGCTGAGCAGATCCAGACCACTCCCAAACCTCTAATAAGATATAAGAGCAAGCTGACCTCAATTTCCCAACCTGTCTTGCTGCTAAGAGGAGCCACCTCTGAGGAGTGGGCCGAGGGCCTGCTCCCAGGGCTGCTTGGGGTGGCAAGAAGGCTGTGCCTCCAGTCCAGATGGGCCTTGACCACCAGGCCTAGCAGTTTCGAAACGACCATGATAAGGGGACAGTTAAGGGGGAACCCCTGAAGCAGTGAGGGTCATCTGTGCAGAGTATGGCTGAGATTTGGGGTGAGATGAGGATATTTTCTTCATCTGTATTCTCTCAGGTAACCTCTACCACTACCACATCTCAGCTGTTTCCCCTCTCTGTAGAGTGGAGGAGGGGGCTTTTGTGGTTTCCCACCCACATTTGGTATCTTTCTCTCTGAATCCCAGCCTCAGCCAAGGTGACGGAAACCCACTGAGCCCCAGACACAGCTGAGATTTCATCTCTGTACCACCCACTCTTCTCCTCCTAGCAGTCACTTGCCCCTTTGTCTGGAGGATGGGTTGAGAGACACAGAACCAGGCTTTCAAGGAGTAGGTTCAGAAAAACACAACTCTGAGGTTCATCAAGTACCACTAGATGTGAAAGGAACAGCACTGATCAGGCCTCAAGTGCAACAGCTGGTCCTTTTGATGTCTCTTTGGAGAAATCACAGTGCCCAGAACCTCTGGTAGACCCATTCTGAGACAGGGCTTTCCTTCAAGAGCCTGCTGCTTCGCATCGGTATCTCCCAAATGCTCTTGCATGCCTGAAAACACACATGCCTCTTCTGGCCCATCTGTCAGAGAAAGGCTGTCCTGGAGAAAATAGCTGAGAAAAGTCAGCTTGTGACTGTAAGACTCTGGCATGAGGGCTTAGGAAGAGGTGCTCTTAGGCATAGAGTTGATGGTGCAGTTCACACAGATTCCAGCTTGCATTTTGTTTCCCCAGCATGCTGTAATGCAGAAACCCTGCTTGTTTTTAAACAGTTGGTTTATGTCACTGCAAATGCCAACCAGCAATAGCATTCCCTGAAGGGGCACGGCTTCCAAAACACGTTTGGATTTGCTGCAGATTTGCAAGGAGAAACAGGGCTGTTGGGCCTGAGGTGACAAAGCTGCAGGCCTGGCCCCTCGCGGACCCATTCTTAGTGCAGGGATAGCTCAGAGCTGCCGCAGTGGCACAGCGAACAGCCTCTGTCTATCCTGCGGGTACCTCTGGGATTAGGGGTCACAGCATGCAGTGACGTGTTTGTATCACTTTCATCCAAGCATCTCAAAGCACTTTGCAAGCATTAATTAAACATCAGAATCCAGGAGGGATGAATAGTATTAGTCAGGCAGACTTTCTTCTAAACGTAATATTTCTCATAAATATTTAACTAGTTTTTAAATTCTATGCAAGCCTGGTTCTCACCTTGCTGGGACAATTGCTGCACTGCACCCATGGGGAAACTTATTCAGTATCACACACCAATCTGATGGCACAGTGGGAAGTAGAGCCTTAGCACTACACAATACTTCTCCCTAACCAGAACTGTAGCTCTCATTTTTCCTATTTTGTTCTCTTCAGAGACACTCCCCACGCACCCTGCCCTGGCACTGTGTGCTCTAATCCCATCACCAGCAATATTTTTCCAAGTTAGGGTTGGTGTGTAGCAGACTTCACTGGAGAGAGGCAGCTTCTGGATTATGCTGAGTGGAGGCCCCAGACTGCAGGCACATTAAAATCTCTCAAAGAATATGTGAAAATGGGGGAAAGGGATTTCAGGTATCAGATGTTGAGAAGGACCATTTACTGATGCCAGTGGAAAGTCAAGAAACCTCCAGAGAGTCTCCATACAAGCCAAGTTCCCTGCACATTAGTGAGGGCTGAGAGTGTGCCTGTGAACTCTGATGGGTAAGGAATACCCAGATGTAATGCAAAATTGATGAGTGCTGAGTGACTGGAGCAAGGGAAGGGCTAGTGTTGAACACAGTGTGAAAATCATGTAGGATGTCAGCGGCTTCGAAGACAGGGAGATTTCTCTTTGCAATAGAATAGCTTCCACCCATTGAGCTCCTCGAGGGGCTTTTCTGCCACCAGCCATGGAGAACTAAGAACAACAAGCAGCCCTCTGGAGAGGAGGCCTGGTGGTTTGCCCCAGTAAAGCTATACACCTCAGAAAGAAGCAACGCTCCTGGATGGTCCTGGGGGGAGATCTCTGTCTGCAGGCACTTGGAGTATCTCTGAGGAAGCTCAAGCTGGGAAAAGAGAACTCTCCAAATAGAGAGTACAAAAGTTAATTTACTCATCATGGTGGAAAATCAGAAAATCTCCAGAGATGTTCTTTGTGAGTAAGAGGTCATGTTAAAGAGGTCGTGTGAGGGATGTCAAATCTGTTGGAGAAAGAATAGCTAGGATGTCAGAGACGGCTTGGTAGTGCTGAGGAACAGAGGGAATATTGTCAACTGTGTGTCACTGAAAATGAGAGAGACTACAGTAAGCCTAGATGGAAACAAACTGCTGTTCTGACATGCCAGAAATGCAACTGGCGTGAGAGAGCTGGCTGTGAGAGCTTTTAAGAATGTGCTTGGGGCTGGTCTTGCTTACAGTGTTCATCAATGGACTTGGGAAAAAGAACAGGATAGAAACTGGTGACTTGTGTTACATAGCTGGAGGGCTCTAATCAGTACAAAGGGGGTCTGGAACGTAATGAAAGCACCTCAGAGTATTTAAGTGGGGTGCAGTTCAGTGACATAGACTGTAAAGTTGCGCTTTTGAGGATCAACTATGAGGTTTTTTGCTTTAATTTCTTCAGCAAAGGACCTGGGTGTATTAACCAGACACTGGATATCTGATGGCCTCTGCGCAAAAGGATCCAACCAGTGGTGGAAGTACCTGGTAATGCAAGTCCGGTACAGGAAGAGAGGGGACTCCACCGTGCTTGGGCACTAGATGGCAGCATAAACCCGGGCCAGGGGAGCAGCTGCCCCCATCCCACGGTCCCCGTCGGTTCTGGAGCACAGGTGATGGAGACGCCAAGCTACCTGGCTGCCGGGGCTGGCTGGCTTTGAGTATGTGGGGCTAGACGGCCCCACACATGCGTTTGAAGGCAGCGTGGGACTGGGCGATGGGGCTCTGGGGCCGCCTTCCCCTGGAGAGTTCTTGGGGAAGCAGCAAGAATCCAGCTCCGTTCAGTGTGAAATTTCCAAGGGCTTCAGAGCTCCGGGCAGGAGGGTCCGGGTGATCCGGCTGGCAGTCAGCAAAGCTAGAGGGGGGGTTCTGCCAGGGACCTCCACCTTGGTCAGGAGACCTGGGCTGCCTTCCACGGAACAAAAGGAGAGGCTGCTCTGGTGATAAGAGGGGAAGATCCATTGTTTGTAAAAGAGGAACAGGAAAAATCCCAATAATGACAAATAACAAGCCCTTCCAAGAGCTACTCTTAGAATCATAGAATCATAGAATGAGCTAGGTTGGAAAAGACCTACAAGATCACCTAGTCCAACCATCCACCTACCACTGACAACCCCACTAAACTATGTCTCCCAACGCTATATCTAAATGTTTCTTGAACACCTCCAGGATGGTGACTCCACCACCTCCCTGAGCAGCCCGTTCCAGCGCCTGACCACTCTTTCAGAAAAGTAGTATTTCCTAATGTCCAGACTAAGTCCAGTCCTCTTGTGCATCACATGTCATTTTTCATAAGGACAATGCACTATGTCCTCTTGCTGTAAGGCCCTTGGAAACCCATCCCTTCATGTGGGAGGGATGGCCATTTCAGACTGCATCATATGGCAGCTTTTGAGAGATAAAGAGTGGCTTGCGTCAAGTCAGCATGTCAGCAAGACAAAAATCTAAGAGCAGAAGCTCTACAACATGATAATGTTAACAACCATGTAATGACTGTCCCAAATGCCTCGGATCTCAGTGTATAGAACTTAAAACAACGGTGTTCCTGTAGGTAGCTTGGTTTGAGGGAACCTTGCAAGACAAAATGGATGACCCCAGATATTTTGATGTTATCCGCTACTGCGTGGAAGTGTTGAAGGAATCCAAGCAGAGTAGTGAGACGTGGATTTCTTTTGCAGAATTGTTTCTGATATTGTTCCTATCCATTTGCCAAGCAGATACAAAACTCAGTGGTGCACGTTAGTGTCATGGACTCTAACTTTGTATTATTAAAGGCTGTGCAAAATATACCAACCTAACTTGGTATAGACTTCTTGTTTTCTTTTCTTTTTTTTTCTTTTTTTTTCTATTTTTTTTGTCAGATTATTATGCTATTTGCTAGCAACTGTTTAGGCTCTCTCTTGAAATCTCTCAGAAATCTTGGATGTAGAACATCTGGGCCTAGGATTTTTGTTGTCAGTGTTTCTTTTTTCTTGTTATTGATCTTTTCTCTGACAGAGCTGGTCTTTCTTTTCAGAAAATATAATTCCTTTTGGGGGACTCAGATGCAAATAAAGCATTTGCATGCATGGTACTTTCTTTGCCTTCTTTAATTGCACCCCTCTGCCATAAGGGAATCCACTGGGTTTCCTGTGTTTTTCTGAAGCTTTCTGCTTCTAGTACATTAAAAATATTTTTCTGACTTTTACACCAGTAGCTGTATCCTTGTGGAAAACAATCATGTCTCTTCCTTAGTACTGCTTAAGCGTTTGCTTAACTTTCTGCTACTGCATCAGCTCTACTTGGGACAGATTTCTAGATATGTTTGCTTTATTGTATAGACTTAGTACTTCTACTTCATCTGCACTGATTTGCCATGTACCAGCTTGATTCCCTCGATGCTCAGCCCTATTTTCCTACTTCCTACTTCCTAGTTTTGCACCAACCCATTCTTGAGTGGTAAAGTTTCCCGTGGCCATGGACAGTTATTTCTGTATTGGTGTCAGTTGGCTTTTGGGCATTTTTCCTCCAGGTCTGTCAAGCAAAACAGTTCAATGGCCACATCTGTCACTTTTGCTGGTGTCTGTATTTTGTCAGTAATGCTCATCTGCACAAGGTGCTTGGCTAGTTGCAAATGCAAGACTGCAACATCTATTAAGTTTCTGATACCATTCTTGGCACCCTAGAGCTGGCAGAATTTGTATTTGGCATAAATAGAACCATGTCTGTGGCCTTGTAGCCTTTGTGGATGGTGTAACTTTAATAACCACTAATCAAACACCTCAGCTACCATTTGCCCTCTCTACAACAAAGAATATATTTGTAAGACAGGCTACAAGTAATACAGTGATTGTGGGGGTATCTCATACTCAGAGTGTAACTGCATATGATTGTGTGTATGTACAGATAACTGTACATAATTGTACATCTGATCACCACTGGCTTCAGCAATCAGTTCTTGATGAGGATTCATGAAACAAGAGTAATTGGGTTACTGTAGAAAATCCAGTGCTTGGCTTGAGTTTTGCATCTTCAAAGAGTTCTCAACTTCTCCTTTTCCCCGCGGAGCTGCAGGGTTACCCAGGGCAATGAGCTGACCCTGCACAGGGGCAAGCAAGAAAGCCTTGCTGTGTTCCCAGAGCCAGCTCAGGGGTGGGAAGCAGGGAGTAGAACAAAGCTGCTAGATGTTAAAGGCAACAGGGAGCCCGCCAACGTCTAAATTAAAGCATGAGTTACTAGTGTTCAAGGAGGTAAGCAGAAAAAGGCCCAGTGTACACATAACACGAAGCTATTTAAATGTATCAGGAAAGTTCAGAATGACAGGGGCTTTGGAGTCATCTAAGAAAACTGTGCTCATCAGTAACAGGAAAGCCAATGGAATTCAGCACTACTGTTGCCAAAGTCATGTAGCTGAAGGGAAAATATAAACTGCATAAACATACCTTGGCTTTGGCTTCCTTTGGCTACACCAGGTCAGGGAAGAGCCTGGGCATCATGGCAGAGGTTTCACTGAGGACACAGTGATCAGCTCAGTAAAAGCTTGGCTCTGTTCAGTGGGAAACTACAGTCAGAGGGGCACAAAATGTCATGAAGGACAGGGTGGAAGTGGTGCAGAGACTGGCAGCATGCCTCCATGTAAAGCAGCACTGTTCCCCCACTGGACTGCTGCTCTCTCCAGAACAACGGACCCGAGGAGAGCTCTCAACATTGAGATGGGCCTGAGAAAAGTGTCAGGCAGAAAGTCCCCAAAATCTGGGCTTTTCGAGGCAATGAGGCAGGAGGTATCTTGTCCCACTCAGTGGGATGCAAAGGAGGTGAGTCTTTTTATTTGCTCTGACCAAGGGATTTCCGTAGTGGGCAGGGCTGTGCAGTGGTCAAGTTATGTGGCTCAGCCGCCGTAATGACCCAGGGAAGATAAAAGATTAAATAATCACAGAATTTATTCAATATACTGTCCTCAATATTCTGCAACAAGAGCTATGCAAAACCAGAAGTTGGGCAAATCTGAAAACAATAAAAACCATGTAAACAGCAATAAAACAAGGTGAAAAATGTAATAAAACCATGTGAAATAGCAAACCAGACAAATTCAGTAACAGCAAAATTCACACCTATGTAAACTGGCTCCAGCCTTCAGCAAGGCCCACTAACCACAGCCCCTTCCTTACCTGCAGAGCCTGGGTTGCTTAAGTGTCCATGCAAGTTCCACGTCCATATCCTTTGGCAGGTCCTGGCAGAAGGGAATGGGAAAATAGAAAAAAAGGAGATAAAATAAGAAGCTAGGTGAATGACCAGATAAGAGACAGTAGACTGTGAGTCCCTCTTCTTCCAGCCTCTGTGGTAGGAGAAAAGAGAACAGATGATGCAAGTGCAAAACTTTGAATTCAAAACTGATAATGAGGATCTTTTTTTTCCTGATAAAGAGGAACTTAAATTTTCAGTTTGTGAGCTATGACTTACTGCCACTCATTGCCAGGGGAAGTCAGAGAGTACAGGAAAACAGTGAGATTTAAAGAGGGTCCAGGCACACGTCTGAGCAATGAGAATATCCAGGCTAGTAAGAGGCAGTGTCAGCTACAGGGTGAGAAAGCATCCTGCTACAGATGAGAAGAGAGAGCAAATTGTGTGGGGCGCTTGAGGTGAGAAAAATTCTCTAATCAGGCTAAAACTAAACATACTAAGGATCATGGGAAATGGGACTCGGTGGACTCACTCCTACATTTAGTAAGTACGTCCTGAGCCTGAGGAGAGTGTCAGAGAGTCCTAGCATCAATGAGAGATCTATCAGGAAAATCTGAGAACTAAGAGAAGAAATAAATAAATCAACAAACAGGAAGAGCCAGACAGGAATAAAAAAACAATACCAAAAGACACTGAATCACAGCAAAAATGAGAGGCTGAATCTACAATTCTTTCTTCTCTAGTGGTGTTTAATTTCCCCTTTCCCACCATCAAAATGTCAGAAATTAACAGTCAACTTCAGCAAAGCCAAACTGAAAGAGAAAGAAAAGGCAGCAAAGTCCTTAGAAGCTGCTTCACGCAGACTGAGATACGCCCAGCACCATCAGGAGGCATCCTCTGCAAACATACAAAGGGACCAGAGCTTTTTGATGGACATTTATTTTACATTCTCGAATGATTTTCTAATAAAATAAAATGCTTAAAATGTGTAATATGTGCAGTCCTTCTGCCACTGAATGAGCGCAGGAGCAGGGCAGTGCAGGGAGTGGGAGAAGAAACTGGGCATGGGGAGGAAACACCAACTGGCTTCTGGGGAGCTGGGCTCCAGCTGCCTCCTGCATTTGGGTGCCCAGCAGAGAAAGGCTGGTGGAGAGGGCATGAAGGAGGGGCGAGGGCTGGGAGAGAGAAGTGAAACTGAAGCAGGCGATGGCTGCTGGCTCAAATACTTCCAACAGCTCCAAAGCATTTGTGCTGCCTGCCCCCTTATTGCAGTGGTGGCTTTCATCTTGTCTTGGTGTACAATTCCCAGCCCTTCTGCAGGTGCAGAGCTCCCATGGCCTCCTGAAATGCTTGTGCCATCCCTAGACCCTCCTCAGAGTTCTGCATGTGCCCATCTCTTTTCAGCACAGCACACAGAGCTTCATCCTCCCATGCAGACCAGGCCTGGTGCCCCTGCTCCAGTCAACACTCAGTCTGCTGGGTTGTCTCTTTCTGGTTCTCTTCCATTTCCTTTGGCACAGTGATTGCAACCATCCGTTCCAGTGCTGGGAAGGAAGCTGGAAGACGCACCTGAAAGAGAAGGGGCAGCGTTAGGTGTTGGAGGGATGCAGACTGGCACAATTTGGGGCTTCCCCCTGCCGTGGAAGGCAAAGTCCTACTGCTCTCCACCACAATGTTCCAATTCCTCCTAGAGCTAGGGAAGACATGCCTGTCTGGCACATGCAACTTCTTATGGGGAAGACTGACTCAATGCTGCGCTCTCTGTGGTGTCATGGACAGAAGGGATAACAAAGACAGGACATATTTAAGAGAGAGAGCAAATGATGATCCGGGCAATTGTCAGGTTCAATTATATGCCAGATTTTACAATAACTTTTCAGAGAGAATAATTAAGGGCATGAAGGTTTGTGCAAAATGAGATAAGACCCAGTTAAAGACAGAACCGCTTCCACATCTTGCTTTAACAAGTGACTTTCTAGACATTAGAAAAGAGGCAGATATCGCGGTTCCTGGTGGTGATAAAGTGTTTCGTGCCACCTGGACAATAAATACAACTGGGAAATGAGATCAGTAGAATGGCATTGTAAGTGTGATCTCAGCTAAGGGGAAGGGACTGGGATCTTGCTGGCAGGTTTCTACCAGGCTGTATAGAAATAGTAAGCATAGATCTTCAAAGATAGGCTGTGGCACCAGTCATTAATGCCACAGAGTGTGTGAAAGTGCTGATGAGTGCTGTAGAAAATACAAAGCTGATGAGCCATGTTTGGAAGAAGAAAATGTCACCTAAGACCCAGACATTTCAGTAGAATGGAATAAGGAGATGAAAGATGGTGAGTGAAACAAAACAGTACCAACTGTACATTGGTAGGTTCAGGAGATCAGAACAAGGATGCCTACTGTGTTGGCAAGAGCTAAGGAAGGGATATCTGTGAGCTGCCGGTGTTTGACCAATGCAAGACGAACAAATGTAGTATTAGAGGATGCCAGAATAGAGAGGGAGAGAAAGAGAAGGTGTATTTGCTCCTCCTTATCTGCATTTTCACAAGGGATGAACCCAACAGGGAGCTTGTGCAGAGAAGGGCCTGAGGACCATCAGTGCATCTCTGCTGCTTCAGAAGAGGTTTGTTTACTTCACAAAACAAGGCCATGAGAGCATATACAAATGCTGTGAGGTGTTCATATCCTAGCTGGATTAGAGCTGTTTAAGCTAACAAAACTGGACATCTATGTATCCAATCTGAATGTGGGTTTGATCATCTCATCCTACTCCTGGGCTTGCACAGTCTAAATAGTGACCCAGAAATCTACAGAAACTGTGGATTACTCCCTCAAATTACTATTAGTGCTAATTAAGAACGGATGATGAAGAACAAGTCACAAGTCGCTCTGGCAGTGCTCACAGTATTTTTTTAAAGCCCATCTTGCCTCTGTTCTGATGCTGCCTGTCCTCAGCTTCCAGCCACCAGGGTTCACTGGGAATCTGCATCACTGCTGTCATGTTCCTTCTCCAGCTCAGGGCAGGCTCAAGTCCCCCAGCCCTCTTGCTATGCCAAGTGCCCCCACCTGAGATCATTCTGAGCCCTGGACCACTGCAGCGCTGGAAGGGGATTTGCACTGTGGCCCTCTCCAAGAAGCTAGGTAGAAGCAGCTACATCACACGCAGTGCTGCATATGCACGAGAGGTGCCCCTTTTCAGCAAAAAGAAATCCTGATGGAAGTATTTGCCATGTAATTAAATTGAAAAGAAACCATAAGAAAACTGCAGGGAAACAGTGTGATTTGTCTGCACAATTTGTTTTCAGTGGCAAGCTGAGATACTGGAAGAAGCTGAGCAAACAAAGGGCAGTAACTTGCCGGAAGCAAACAGCAGAGGCAGGAGGGCTGAGCCAGCAACAACAGACCCAAGTTAAGATCAGCGTCTGGGAGCCAATAGGCATTTGTATGGAAAGAGAGACTCTGTTATATCAAAGCATCCAGGAAAATGAGAGGACACCTACAAAAGCCTGGAGGTTCACCTGCCTCTATTGCAGTGTGGCTTGCTCTCTGTGAGAGTAAACAAGGAGCTTTTCAAGGCTGGGCTGCAGTTATGCCCTTGGAGTTCCTACTCCTCCTTGGAGGTTCGTGAGCTGTACCCAGTCACCAAACAAAACCTGGGACTAGCCAGACCTTCTGATACCCAGGGTATGACTTTCACCACAGATCTGTGCACCTTCAGCACCACAGCCAGGGCCTCATTACACAGATTTCCCCTTACAACTTCCAGCTGCCATGTCCTCAAGACACTTCATTGCTGGCTCTAGGGTACCCAGGGGAAGGTCAAATAAGGGGTGATGTACAGGAAAACTAACAGAAATAGCATGATGGTCACTTACCCTTTTTTGCAGCCCCAGAGCCAGAACACAGACCATAAGCAGGAAGAAGAGGGTGAGCATGAGCCCAAAAGTAACCTGACCACTGAAGATGGTGGGAGGGCTGGAGACCTGGGCACCTATAAGGAAGAACCACAGTTAGGAAGAAAGGGAAGTTTTATTTCGCACTGGAGCAAGGCTGGACTGCACAAAGAGAAGCAAACTGGAAAAGTATGAAGGGAACTGGAAAGAGCAACAGGGAGAACTGATGAGGGCTAAGACAAGATGACAAGAAGCTGGGATCCAGTCAAAGGTGGGGTGAGTCTGACAGAAGAACAGGGTGAGAAGAAGGGGCTGGTTTCAGCCGTGCAGGAGACAGTACCTGTGATCTGCAGTCCATACTCCACTGCTCCTAGTCTGCCTTCTGGGCCATATACACTGCATTCCCAGATGCCCACATCCTTTTGTGACACTTGGGGTATTTCCAAGTTAGGGCCAGTCTGGACTCTGCGGTCCTTCAGGTTGTGGGAGGTGGCCACAGTCAGCTTTTTGTCAGCAGGGGCAGAACTGAGGTGCTTCCACTGGAAATGTTCATGTCCCTGGGGGTGTGTAAGGCTGCAGATGAGCAGCAAATGAGATCCCTCGGAAACTGGTCCTTGGATGCTTGAGGTGACTACAGCAAAGGAAAAAGCTACCCTCAGGAAAGTCAACAGGCAAATCCACATCTCTTCCTAAACTTTCCTTTTTCTATTACACCCCTCCTTCATTACCTCCTCTAATTAATTTTCTTTTTTTCCCTCAGTCCTTCAGAAAAAAATAACTAAGTTGCCCAGGAAAACCTCTGCTTTAAGAAGAGTCCAGTCCAGTGCAATGCCTCAAATATAAACCTTATTTGTCACCCTGGGGCAGGAGCAACCTACACTCACTGCACTGATGCAGAGGGAGGTTTATCAGAGAAGGACCCCAGAGGGATGATGAACCTCCCT
Organism: Numida meleagris; assembly: GCF_002078875.1. Lineage (NCBI taxonomy): Eukaryota > Metazoa > Chordata > Aves > Galliformes > Numididae > Numida > Numida meleagris. The sequence continues at coordinate 75,744,485 of NC_034409.1, forward strand.
GTCTTTCTTCTCACCTGTTATTACTGCCAAGGTCATGTCCCTGCTGAGCACCTTGTTGCCAACAGTGACAGCACAGTGATACCGCCCTGCATCACCTCGCCCCACCACAGGGAGATGAAGGGGGAAGCTTCTGCTGCTCTGGTTCTGCAAGATGCTCCAGTTCTGCAAGTGTCCTCCTGCAAAGTGGCTCCAGTGGGCTTTCACCACATGGATCCCAAAGGTACTGGGCAGGTAGTTCAGGCTGCATGGCAGGTCAGCTGCAGAGCCAGCTGCAGCATAGACCACAGGATTGGTTGGGCCGTCGAAACCTGAGTGAGAGAGAGAGCACAATTTGGAGTGGTGGCTGGAAAGAGCACCATCTGGGAAATGAGGACAGGATGAGAGCTGGGAAGCTGTAGCTGCTGGGGTTGGTCAGTGGCCACACCAAAGGAAGCAACTGAGGGATGCTGGAGTAGCAACGCCGAGGCTGAGCTCACCTAGAATTTGCAGGTCATGTGTGGCAGAAACAATCTCATTATCGGCGTATCTGAGCTGGCAGTGCCAGGATCCTGAGTCACTCACGGTGGGCCGGAGGATGCAGAGAGCCCCATGCAAGGAGCAGAAGGCCCCAGAGGTGAGGACTGGGTGCCCATTGTGGAACCAGCATGTCTCCACCAAACTGGCCTGGTGACTAGAGTTGCAGCTCAGCAAAAGTGGCTCATTTTCTACCACAGGTCTGGGTGGACTGAGGGTTACTGCAACCAAAAAGAAAGGAGCGAAATGATGGCTAATCAGAGGAGGACCACCAAGCCACCCCTTTGTCCGCCTTCAGTCCTAGCTTTGTCCTTCGGGCAGCGCTCTCTCCAGAGCTGAGAGCAGAAGGCAGGAAGCTGTGGGCTTTCAGGGGGCTGCTGCCAGTACTCAAAGCACTGTGCCAAACAGCAACCCCACCCATACAGCCTCCTAAAATCAAGGTTCTCCAGGGTTTCCACCTTCTCCTACCTGTAACTACCCCCAGCTCCACCTGGCAGCTCCGGACCTCAGTGTTGTAGGTCACCTGTGCCTCATACAGGCCCGCATCGTCACTCCTGACTGGGTTGATACGCAGGGAGAAATTGCCATTGCGTAAGGCAGAGTCCAGGACTGACACCCGCGGCCTCATGGGCAGAGCCATCTTCCGCAGGCCTGTGTACTCCACCTCCAGCACCACATGCAGCTCCTGGGGGGCACTGGGACAGGGACAAGGGAGCGTCAGTTTGCCAGGAGCTAAGACCAGATCAAGGGCTGAGGCAGCAGAGAGAGAGGATGTGGGGAAGGAGAAAGGGGCTCCGAAAGCCTCCCACCCGTCCCGCTCCCCACAAGAAGATAGAATTGGTTCTGCCTTGGCCTACCTTGCCCCGTGCCGCTTCCAGAGCACGGATGTCTTGTCAGACAGCTGTTTCCCACTCTTCCCATGCTTCCTGGGGCTCAAGTAGCAGGGCAGCAGAGCTGAACTCCCCTCTCTGGCCCACACCTTCTGCACTCTCTTCTCTACCTCTGCTGCTCCCGGTAGGATGTTGCCTGCTGTAGTGAGATGGAGGGCTGAGCAAAGGGTGGAGATCACAAAGTAGAGGGTGAAATCTAGCCATCTGCGGTGAGGGTGAAGGGCTTAAATAATGTGGAGGGGACAAACACCCAGACCCAGCTCACCCAGCTTCTCTGCCCTCCCTGCGCCCAGTCCCTCTTACCATTGAAAGCCAGCAGAGTGAGGAATAGCACCGGGGGCACCGGCCTCATGGTGGCCTCCAGGAGAGGTGAGACTGTGTCTGCGCTCAGTGGGGTCCGAAGCTTTCAGAGATCAGCAAAAATGAGGCACGGGCAAGCAGGTGTTGGAGTGGGTGGGTGAACCAAGTGAAGGCCAGCTGGACTTGCTTGCTTTTGTGCTCCCTCTGTCTTTCTGATCAAAGCATTTCCCCCTACACCCTTATATTGTAGGTGGGCAGCTAATTTCCTCATATCACTAAGAAGATGCGTCACGACCAAGAAACCAGGGTAGGGCTGAGGCACGTGAGGGCAGAGCTGAAGCCAGTGAGAGAGAGGAGGGAGGGACCAGAGGCACTGCTCTAAGCATCTTTTAGTGGAAATTCTTTGGGTCGCTGTTGTTTTTCTTACAAGTTTTGCTTCTACACAGACAGTGGAAAAAGTATAGAAGACACTTCCCAGCAAGTGCTCTTCATGTTTTTCTTTCATCTCTTGCCTTTTTTGGTTTGATCTTTCCGCCTCTCACAGCTTATTTCTAATTGTTTCAGGGCTTTTCAGAACATGTAATTTTTTTTTTCTGCTGGTTTCCCCCTTCCCTATCCTCTTTCATCCCTCAATGTGTTGATTTCTGGGCTTTTTCGCCCATTGGTCAGTTTGAAGGAAGCATGAGAAAAGGCTCTGTGGTGAGTTACATGTCCTCAGGGGCAGCCTGCGAGCAAGCTGATGTGGTCCAAGACAAGACAAGGTCATCCATGTGGAAGTGACAGTAGTGGAAGTGCCCAGGAAAAGTGACCGGCACTGAGAATGAGGGGCTGCACGCTGTGACACTGTGACACTGTATGGAGAAGGCATCCTTTTCCAGGACAGCTGGTGAAAATCCACCTGAGCTGGTGCAATGAGGGGACTTGCTCTGGCTCCCATCTAGCCCCCATGCTGGGTGAGCACATTTCCACTCATATGCCTCACCCCAGGCCTCCTTTTGCCTCAGAGAATCTCCACTGTCATGGCTCACACTTTCCAGCAGCCCACTGGCTCTGACTGTTTCAGACTTAATCACCCTTCTGTGTGGGGTGTCAGACACCTGAGTCCCTCAGCTGGGTGGGCTGGGGCTTTTCCTTGGGCTAGAGGAAAGGAGGTGATGCAGGGCGACTGCCTCGCTGCTGAGGGATCCTTGCTTACTCTCTAGCTTTCCTCAGCCAGGTGGTGCGGGTGGAGGATAAAAGAGACCAAGCGGTGTGCCTCACTGAAGCAGCAACCTGTTGTGGTGACAGCTCTCACCTCAGCTATCGCACGCAGCTCTTCTGTCCTCTGAGGAATGGGATCAGCGTTTGGGAACTGGGCGCAACCTTGTGATCCTTGGGGATTTTGCAGCCCTTCAAGCCCTCTGTGTTACACAGCCCATGGGATCGCATGGGAGAGGGGGAGGAGGAGAGAAGCTGGAGGAGAACTTGTGATGGTTGGGGGGAAGTGTGTTTTCCTCCTGCTCAAGAAAAACGGTTTGTGGTGTCCAAGCAGAAAGCGTCAACATCTCTTTCCCCCGAGTCAGCAGTGTGAGGATGGTGTGAGTGTGTGGGTGACGATGAGGGCGTGCAGCGAGATGGAACTATGGTGGGGCCACATGTGCAGCTCTGCAGCCCAGCGCCACCTGATACCCCTGCCCTGCCTGCATGCTCCTGGGTGTGCTGAGCTCCCGGCACACTCTCCGCCCCCCCCTACTATTCACTCCAAGATGCTGCTTCCCAGTACTGTTCCCACTGATCCCCCAAAACACCCTCAGCCGAAGCCATGCCCGTGCTCTAGAAAATGTTCCTTTCTGGTAGGAACCAGCAAAGTATGCTGGTGCTGCTGCCGATTCCCAATAGGCAGCTACAAGGGCTGATGGAGAGCCCTGGAGAGTGGCAGCAGCTGTCTGGCACTGGACGGGGGCATTATTATGCTGAGCAGGCATGTTGTGAAATGAAGGTTTTGGAGGCACTGTTTTACTCAGCATCAGACTATCTTCAACAAAGACACGGATGACGTTTCTCCCTAACAACCCATTTTAAATGCTGACTTGACTCCCTTGAGTGGCATTTTCGTCATCTCCCAGAACACGACCTCGCAGCAGAAATGACAATGACAGGAGCCAGGTCAACACAGGAGCACCTTCTGAGAACTGCCTGCATGGGTGCCCCGCAGCCTGCCCAACAAAGGGGCTGATGGGGGAGGGTGTGAGAAGCCCGCAGGAATGACAGCTGCGACTGGGACAGCCCAAAATGTGGGGCACAGAAACCCAGCTCACTAAGTACTCCTTTGTCTGCCTTAGGTGTTAACTGGCTTCAGCCAGGTTCTGGGCAACACAGTCACCTTACACACAACCTTGATACATTGCTTTTTTTGTCTCACTTGGTATATTGCGTGGATGCAAACTGCCTGTACCAAGTAAAATAAGAATAGAAAACACTATTCTGCAGTATCATTGACATAGTCTTGCTGAAGGAATTTTCCGTTGCATTTCCAGATTTCTGTGATAGCATGTTTTTCTCTGAGTGATTCCACTTTCACATTTTGGTCCCCATAGCACCAAGTCTGAGGCTAGTCACAATTTTCTGCTTTGTGTTGGCTTTCTGAGGTAATCTGTAGTTTATCTACAGAATTTAATTGACCTAAGACATCATGTTGTGCCTTGATGACTGGGTTATCAGCTGCATGACTGGAGATCAGACAGTCTGAGTGTTCATCAAAGGAGCTCATCCTGATTACTGTCTGCCCAGAGCTAAAGCAAACACAATGAGCAGGAAGAAGCCCCTCACTAATAAGAGATAACCAACACCTTTGTGTGGAGAGGGGCAGGCCAGGCATGGCTCGTGATATGAGCAAAGGCTGTCAGGCATGTTGGTGCTAAACAGCCAGGCAGTCACCCGGACAGGCTGGGCTTAAGACTGGGAGCCTTTTGGCCCTAAGGTAGAGGCGTGCAAAGCAGCCTACCCTGCCCCTTTTGGCTATGGTGATTTCTACCAAGGTACCAACCCTCAGTTCCATCCTGGATATGAAATTGCTTAGTCTCCCTAAGTGCAGTGTCGGGTACTAAACGTGGCTTCCTTTCTCCAGTAGCTAGAATCTTGTATCTGGCCAGCATTAACTGTGAAGTATAAACCCATTCTCTTTCTAAAGACCTCCAAATCCCTCCTGAAGGAGAGATGGGATGCTGCTGTATCATCTTTGGACATCCACAGCTACCTGTAGAGATGATAACGGGTACCAGTATCTTGGCCAATATCTAGTTAAGGGCTATTTTTGATGCCGCAGGATGTGGTTTTGCAACACAGAGAGTGATGGGGTCATCTACAAAACTCCCTCCAGCAACCTAGGTTACATTTTGACTCATTTCTCATTGTGAAGTTCATATCTTGCTTTTAATCCAGCAGAAGAACATGCTGTAGCCTCCCAAACATCCCAGGGCTGCTATGATTTTTCTTTAGAACAAAAATGTATCCCAGTGCATGCAAGGAATGTGAAATATGAGGATAAAGCTTTCTGCAGCCACCTGGTTCTTGGTCTGAAAACCCCAGTGTCAACAGCAGAGCTGGGTGATAGAATAGCAGTGATGGTCCCTTGGGTGCCAAGGAAAGAGAGGTTGGTCCAGACATGCCAGGCACAGATCTTCATTGTTGCTGTTGCTTCCAAGTGGCAATACAGCACGTAGCCCCTTAAAGAAGACCATCTACGGAAGGATGTGCCTACTGGTTATGGGGCTCAAATCCTCTCTCTGTCTCACTCTTGGCAGCAGTGCGAGTCTCTGACACAGAAAAGGCAGCTTGAACATGTCTCAAATGCCTTGGGATGAGCACTGCACAGGCCACAGGGGATGTCTGGCTCTAGGATTAGTCACATGTGTCCTGAGGAACAGCAAAAAAGTAGATTTGGTCCTTGTGCTTTGCTTCCACAGAACATTATGGCAGGAGAACATGAGCCTGTAGCCTATGGTACAATGGAGCTCTGGAAGCTACAGGCAAATTCCACTTATTCATTAAGAACATTATTTTTGATTGTTTTCTTAGAAGGAAAGCTAGCTAAGAAACAAAAGAAGATGGGGAACTAAAAGAACATGTGATGTTATGAAAAATAATTTGGAGAGGAATACAATTCCTGGGAAGATTCATGTGGATGATGATAGCACATCAAGGAGGAGGAGAGCAATGCCCCAGAATAATGAGAAAGAGAATAAAGTCTCTGGTTTGGTGACCTCCGATCATTTTGCTTTGAACAATGCTAGGGAGAGAGATGGTGCGTTTTTAAACCGAAAGATGAAAGGAAAGATGGTGTCACCTGTTTCTGTAACACCACATTTAAGCAGGATTAACATGATTGTGTGATAGACTGAAATTCAGAGTGTGGTGGCAGCTGAGCTCATTTTTCCATTTGGCATCTGATGACAATTAACCACCTGCATTGTCTTGTAAGATTGCTTCTACTGCCCCACTAAGAAAAAAAAAAAGGCAAAATCAAGCAAAGCCATTTGTTAGTCACAAAATCACTGAAGGATTCACATGGGAAGGGACCTCCGTGGGTCTCCACTCCAGCCCTCTGCTCCCAGAAGGTAACTCCAAAATTAAATCAGGTTGCACAGGGAAAAACCTGAACATTTCCAAGCATAAGGATTCTCCAGCAACTCTGAGAGCCTGTTCCACTGCTGAAACATCCTTACAGGAGAGATGTTCATTTGTTGCAAGCTGTGTTCACTGTCCCCTGTCCTTTCTCCATGCCCCTGTGAGAAGGTTCAGGCAGTGTCTTCTTCTCTAACCCCCTTTAGGTAGTAGCAGACAATCAACAAAATCAGCCTTCTCTTCCCCAGGCTAACCAAACACCCCTTGTTATGTCCTCTATCCCACCACAACCTTAGGGCTCCTTGCTGAACTTTCTCCAGAGTGTCAACATCTCACAGAGTTGCACTTGTGGCTTTTCATGCGCCATGAAGATGGGATTCATCACTGCCCACTGTATTCTTGCTAATAAGGCCCAGCACATGGCTAGCCTTCATCACTGCAGAGACACCCCAGTGGCTCTGGAGGTACCCAAGTCTCATCGTGCAGGAAGATGACTGGCAACCATTATGGCTTGTACAACAGCGTCTGTTGATGTTAGAGCTGACTCTCATTTATCCTCGAGGGAGTCTGGGACCAGAGATGCTGAAACCAAGTTTCTGTGTAAATAAGCTTTAAAATTCACAAGAATAGGTAGGATTTCTCATGTTGCAATGAGGTCTGGGAGAAATCTAGGTTCTCCAGATGTAGCTTCAGCAAAGTAAATGTTAGGAAGCCCTACCAGGAGTCAGTCACTGGCATGCAATTAAGATCATGTGAGGAAAACATGGATTTAAGCTACATTTGTGCGTGAGTGTGTGTGTGTGGGGGGGGGGTGTCTATCATTTTTCCAGGTTCTAGGAAGTTTTTCTTTGTAGATGCCAGCTCCTATTCTCCAGGATGTGACTGGTCCATGCTGAGCACCACTCACTCATTCTCTGCCTAGTTTTTCTCAGAAAGACACAAAAGACCAAAAAACCTTCTCTAGCTGTACAGTGCATGTGAGAGCATAAGATAAAGCAGCTAATGCTTTTATGTCATCTGTAAATACTTCAGATCATTTGCTGATAAAATGAAAGTGCTCAAGAATTCAGGCTGAGCTTCCAGGATGCTACTTTATTTGTTCAACATCCAACCGCTTTCTGATGTCCACGACTGTCTTACACTGCCAAAATGTGATAGGAGGGCTTCACAGCTTCACAAGTGTGACTGTCTCCCTGGCATGCTTAATGAGAAGCATGTTTGGTAAGGTTAATGAGAAGCAACCACCTCCTCAGACCCTTGGAAAAATCAGACTTAGTATTAAAACGTAAGATTGTATGTCTGGAACAAAGCATATGGATCACATTTCCAGAAGAAGATACTGGGAAGAAGAAGAATCCTGGGAAGCAGAGGCTCAAGAGAGGGAGGCACATGGCAGTGGATCTCAAAGAGCAGACAGATTGTGTTACCTCTCTTTACAGCATGAGTTACTGGAATGTGTTCATGATTCAGAAGGGATGTGGAAAAATGGAAAAGGATTTGGAAGAGTGATACAAAAATAAAACCTGACTTGAGGACTAGAGATCTTGCTTTCAGATGTACAGGACTTGAGGATTTTGATGTACTTTACCTAGTCCAAAAGAAGTTCCAGTGAGCTCAGGCAAGTTTAGAGCAAACAAAAAGAAATCTATCTGACATATTGTAAAGATGGTAAAATTCTTGCCAGAGAATGCTGTGGAGGCCAGGAGTATAAATGAGTTCAAACAGAGACTAAGTAATTTGTGGGGGATCCATTTATCACTGCCTTTTGAATACAGTGGCCTGAGTATGACTGCCAGCTCAGGATGTCCTTAGCCCTAGTCTACAGGAGGTCCCTACATATGCCTTTTGTCTCGTTGCCTCCCCTTTGTGATTGTACATTACCCATGGGTGTAGCAGAGCACTAGGCCAATCCGATACAACCATTTTCGTGCTCTTACATTTGCAATCTATCTTTCTTATTTTCCCCCCATGAGGAGAAGATGTGAAAAACGGGCAGGCTCTCTACTCTGATAGATGAGCATAAGGACAACCAGTGGTTCAAATTAAGATCAAAATCTGTCTGGAAATGAGGTACATGTTTTTTATAGCAAGGCTCTGATATGGGAATAACTCTTCTGGTGCCCTCTTCTCCGCCTGCAGACTGTTGATGTGGAAAATCGTTGATGGCATCCTCTTTTCTCAGCTCTCAGTAGTAATGAGGAAGTCAAGCAAGTTGATCAACATCACAAGAATAAAACACTATCTATTCATGTTTCTCCAGGCTTCTCCTTTACTGACAGCCCTCACTTGAGGTTCTCTCTGACAGTGCATGTGGGCACGTTTTAAGATTCCGAACAGAAAGCTATCTAGTCTTGCTCCATTAGGGAACTCCAGCACAGGGCTGGGAAACTGCAGAGGAGCACGACTGCTGAGCTGAGGCACATAACCTGGAGGGATAAGGAAGGGTGAGGAGTGCGGACTCAGATACACTGAGGTGGTGGTGGTGGTATGTGTGTATGGGGACTTTCCCCTGGGTTTAGCAGGGCACCGCTGTTTTTTCCCGAACTACAGGTGGTCAGAGGGCTCACTTGTTCCAAACGTGAAGGAGCTTTAAGGGTTTCTCTTTTTTGATGTTTTTTAGTACCCTAATGTGTTGCTTACTAGCTTCAAATAAAAGTCACTCGGAAAGACTGGTAACCCCAAGAGTTCCTCGTGCATCCTGTGCCTGAACTGTAAGTCCAGATCAGCTTGTGTAGAGGGGGAGAATGTGTGGACAAAATGGTCCTGTCATGAGACAAGGTGAAGCTCAGAACTCACAATAATGGAACAGCGTGCCACAGTAAAAACAGTGGCCCAAGAAATGGAAAAAAAACAAACAAACATACCAAAACCTCAAGACTAACTGCATTTCCTGCCCTCATCTGTGAAAAACAATTGTTTGAGTGGGTGTATGAAGATGACCTGTAAAACTTCCCAGGTGCCTGAACAGAAGGTAGGTATGGAATCCCACCATACAGCTGCTCCCACAAGGCAACTGATCTAAGAGACTCTTTTCCAAGCTTGCCTTCCTTTTCCAGTGCCACTATGTGAAAAATCTCGTTTGCCAGAGGTCGATGGTCAAAGAGGAGACAGAGGAGTTCTGAAAAAGTAACTTTATTTGAATAAAGGGAGGGCCCAGGGACATAAATTCCTGCCGAACCCCTCGAAAACTCCAGCAGATGCAACTCCTTCTGTTCCCGAACTCCTGGCTGCATAACACCTTCCCTCTTTCCCCAGTGGCTGAGGTACTCCGGGGTTGCAGCCTTCCTGCTATACCCAACCAACCATACATCCTACGCCTGACTGTTTCCATGGCAGCCTCGGTAGAACTTCTTTTTTTTTCTAAATTCTTATTGGTTCTCTCAAACAACTTAGCAACTTTGTTAAACAAAACTATTTACAAGGTCTCCTTTAGAAGCTGAGAGGCATCTTGGTTTTGTAAAGACACCCCCCCTGCCCTGTCGCCACCGAGAATGATTGCCCTGCTTTGCCTACTTGCTCCAGCACGCATTTAGCGATAATACTCCTTTATGGGGCAGTCAGTCAAACCTACATAAACATTAAGTCTAAAAGTAGAAGAAAAAACCACCCAGATACAGATTAGGAGACTGCAATTGACTTGATTATGCACATGCCTTTCAAGTGGAGGGACTTCTAGGCTTGCAGGGGTGGATCCAGCCATTTCCAGAGAAGATGAGACATGAGTGCTGAGATTGGTAGAGCCTTCCCACGAGCACTTGAAGGCTCCTGAACTTGTGCAAGGGGCTCTCAGGAGCTATTCTGTTCAGCCTTACGTTCCAAACGACCTTCCTCTGACAGAGTAGGAGAAAAATAGGCGAGGGGAGAGTACAGATACACTGTGTCTGATGCACCTGGGAGCATGGTACAAGCCCTCAAAGCCTATTTTTGAGAAAGGAAGCACTGGACATAATGTCACTTTTCTGACCCAGACATAAAGCTCAGAAAGATCTGGACCTGGCTGGGAGAGAGGCTTTTGGATTAGCTGTTAGGAAAGTAACACAGCATCTCATTTAGTAGGAGTGGATTGAAGTGACGGTGAATCTCCTTCCAAGTCCCCTCGACCTGCCTTGGACCAAAGGCAAAGGACTGTTTCTCCTGGAAGCCAGAGGGCTTCTGAATTGCTCTGTGCATTCAAACTGCGGGCCAAAACAAACCTGCTGTCAACTGGTAACAACCGCACGGGGACTTCTCAGCTGCTCAGGTGCGACCAAGAGTCCTGCCTGGCTCCTCCGGGGAGGGGCAGCTCGCAGCATGCTCTGTGCTGAGCGTTCTGGGCGTGAAGACACCCGGGTGACCGTTGCTTGTCTTTCGGCCAAGGATTTACCGACGTGTGCCAGGTGCTGCCACCAGGGGGCGCTTCAGACAGGAAAGATCAACACCTGCCCTTGTAGGACTGCGGTCCCTCTCTAATGAATCCGTTTGAGAGGCTTAAGGAAAGCAATGGAAGGCGCACCCTCCAAGCTGAAACAGAAATCAGTTCAAGCTACATCTGGTTGTGTTGCCTGTTATCTTCGAATGGTGCTCTGTTTTGAGGGCAAGCATAGATCTTGAAAGAAGAGCCTTTGTGTCCCAGACAACACAGGAGGACCGAGTCCTGCTGGGGGCCCCCTTGGAGGCTTCAGTGATGACAGCACATACAGCACTGAGATATTCTGCTGCATAGCACTGTATTCCTGTTCCAAGATGGCGTTCTTTCTTGTCTGCTGCCTGGGATCCCCATCAGCTACCTGTAGGATTTTCACCCTTCGAAGTAAAAGCCAGTGCAGCACTGGGGAATACTGGTTCTTCTGTGGGAATCCTGACACAAATGGGAGATGTTAGGTCAGAATATGATCTGGAAACCCTTCAAAACATAGAGAAACTGAGGTGGAATGGGATTCTCTCACAAGAAGCTGCAGACAATGTGGCACGCTGTTAGCAGTGCCTCTAGTACCCTAGAGGAATGCTTATTCCTGCAGCAATGAAAGATGAGGCACAGAAGACCCTGAAGTATTCTGCATTTTCTTTATGAGCAAAAATTTAGGGGTCATTTGAGTGATGAGGTTGGCTTTTCCAAATTTCTCTACTGAAAATTCTGTGAAATTAACCTTGTGGAGAACTGGCTACTTCCCAGCTCAAATCTGGGCCCATACTTTCCATGCTGGTATCTCAGGAGTTCAGGAGGTTTGTTGGAGCTGCATCTTAGAGCCTTGGATAGTTTCAAGATTTTTGGATTTGACATGGGAAAAAAAATTAAGAAACTATCTTTCATATAGGAAAACAGCAAATGGATGGTTTTAGATTTGTTTTCTGGTGTGCTTACAGATGAGCCTAATTGAGCTCTGCCTGAGTCCGTGCTCTGGAGTGCTGTCCAACAGACACTCTTTTATGAAATCATCTGGGTATGCAACAGAGAAAGATGCTGGAGGATGCTTCAGGTAAGGGTCTATGAAGATTTTTGTAACACATTATGTATCCTAATTGTGTTTAGTTTCAAAGTTTTATCATTACGACTCCATTTGTACTGAGGTGGTGGCTAAGCTTCCAGGAAAAAAAAAAGAAAAGAAAAGAAAGGTTTAAAGGTTTGACATTTTCAGTATGTAAAGTGATGAATCAATTGCTGAAAGACCTGGGAAAGTCTAAGACATGACTCTACCTGACTTGACAAAGAGGTATAGGGAGACACAATCACAGAGCTCAGGAAATTGACTATTTTATGCTACATCTTACAGCCTTTACTGGTTTTAGGAGCTTGAATACCTGAAGCCCCAGTAACATTTCAGACTTAGCAACAGAATTCTTCACTGCAAGACGTGTGGCCACACCCCCTGCTGGCATGATGGCAGCACTTCGTGGATGAAGCAACTAAATAGAGAAGAAAGCATGTGGAACCCCATTAGGGCACTGGAAATACTGAACTGGAAAATTTTTTGAGAAAAATTGCTTAAGATACATGGTAGAGAATGGGAGCCATTAATGTCATTACTAAAACTCTAGAGATCTGTAGAATGTGCAGGTCCTACAGCCACCTAGTGACAGAATAATATCAGCTGGGTATCACCAGCAGCTCGTATATGGGTTGCACGCTCATCTGTCCTTTCTAAAGGGTAATTTGCAAAAAGTTTTCTAGCCACCTGCTGTAGCCTGCCTGCCCCAGTACACCTGACAAGGAGAAGCTTTGTCTAGTCTGAAATGACAGTTCTCTGAGGCTCAGCTAAGGAACAACTGCTGTCTGCAGAGACTTCCAGCTGGGATGTAGTGCCTTTTCTTCCTGAGCAGCCTGAGATGGGAAAACATCCTCTTCTGTGTCTGATGGGAAATGCCTTCCGTAAGAGCAAAGCTATATTTGATGACACCAGGCTTGGTCCATAAGTCATCCTGCATGACGGGGAACTTTGCTTACTAATACCCCGGGTCTTCCCTCACCTTTGTGACTGTCCATGTTTTGCTACAACAGTAAGAGCTCACCAGGAAGTAAGCCCCAAACCCGTCCAGTGACAGGCAATGCTCCAGTGCTGTCCTCCTGAGATATGTCCCCAGTCTGAGCCCGCACATGGAAACACAGAATTCCTCCCTGAGAAAACGCACAGGCTGAATCAGCCACAAATGTATCTTTGACTCCACTCTTGAAATAAGGGAGAAGAGAAGTGGGAGGGAAAAGTACATGGGCTTCTTAAGGATCTGGAAAGGCAAGTTGTGTTAGTTTCCCATCTGGCATACGGGAATTGACTGAGAAATGTGACTCCTAATCAGAGGGCCTAAAAAGGCCCCTTATCCCAGAGAAGTGCTGGGAACAGAAGTAATGCATCTGCAATTATTTTTTTTTAAAGCTGATACAAAAGCGTTATTATGGACTTTCCTGAAGCATGAAAGGTTTTTCCCCCCTGACCAGCAGTGTTTAGAGGGCCCACTTATTCCAGGTCTGAAGGAGGGCTCATGATTCTGCTTGCATGATGATTTTGACTACGACGATCTTGTTTCATTTATTGGCTTAAAACTGATGTGAAAGACCAAAGAGGCTGGGTGGGGAGCATCATTTGCCTGAGGTGGAAATGAGGAGATGACAGCTATAATATGCAAAGAACATTTGTTTCTGTGCTCAGCAGTTCCGTTCAAACTTCCGTGACAGGCCTCTATTTCTTCATGCACTCACAGAAAGATGCTGGTGGGAAGGGACGTTTGAGGTCTCTAGCCCAATCTCCTTGGTCACAGCAGAGTTGATGCCAAAGGTAGATCAGATTGTTTCACATGTACCAGCAGCACTGACACACTTAATTCAGCCAACACTGAGACCAGCTGCCTCCTCTCGTGCTTCTCATCTACAGCTCACCAGCAGTCAGAGCTGTCTTCTTCATGAGACCATGCCTACATGGTCCCTCAGGAGGAGCAGGCACCCAGCTGTGTCTGTTCACAGCTTCCTGCTGTCCATCTTCCACCTGATCTTGCGCTGCCCGGATGAGGAAGTTCTGATATGGCCACAGAACTTCTGGACTGTTCCCAGCAGCCAGCACTAGCTGGGCTTTGCTATCCCCTGTGGCCTCCAGCGTCGCCAGTCACCCTCTGCCAATTGCCATGCTGAGGCCGTGAGACAGCCCCTCACCTTCAGGCTGTGAGCTGGTGGGCCCCATGTCCAACCATTCCATTCATTCAGCTGCTTCAAACTGAAGAATACAGATGAAGGGTAATAATTACCTCTAGGGCTATGGAGGCATCTCACCCAAACCCACCACAGTGTGGTGTGTACACAGCCAGTCCATGGGCAGAACCACTGAGCCTTGTCTCCTTTAGGAAGACGCACCTTCCATGTATCACCTGAGCTACAGGCAGGGCCACCAAACATCCCAGCAAGAAAGGGGCCATCGACACCAAACATCTAGTGAGCTCTAACAACACCATGATCGGGGCAAGAAAGCTGCTTACAGAATTGCCTCCTGACAGCAAAACCTCTCTCATATGAAACCACTAAGGACTTTGCTGCAGGCATGTCAAAAACTAAGGTCTGGTCTGCAATTGCACTTGGCCCAGTGGTAAGGCCTGACCAAAAGACAAGTCCATCCAGTGCGCATTCCTGCACAGACAGCCTCTTGCAGTCTAATCCCAGTGTGCGCTGACTTCTAGTGTGACCTTTGGACAGCTTTGAGGGAGTTCTGCCCCCAGCCGATGAGGCTGACAGATGGTGATAGGAATTAACCGAAATGAGCAGAGGATTAGCGCGGAGCTGAGAAAGGTGGCTCAGGCCTCTGGATATTATCACTGCTTCTGAGGAATCACTGGTAAAGACAGTCTTACCTTGGCAGTGCCAGCATGACACCACCACCAATTTTACTGTGGAAGAAGAATTAGGCTCAATGGTGAAAGACTTCTGCAGGTTTGGATGCAAAGTGCAGTGCATAACTCCATATCCTCAACTTTTTCTGGAGCTCTGAAACTGCTAGCTGTGATTGTCTTGTCTGCTCCAAGGAAAGGAACTAAACTATGCAATACCCCGTTGTAATCTGTAGCCCTCAAATCAACAATGACATCCCGCAGAGCACCAAGATGAACGAATGTGGAAGCAGATATTCTTCTGTTTACTTATCTTCAGCTGTATCTTCTGTCCACAGGTAGTGACAAAGGTGTCTGGTAAAACTGAACAAGGTGGTAGAACCAGCAGAAGCTGTGGAGTTGAGGACTCCATAGAGACATGTGGGAACCAGTGGCAGCCCTTCTCCACTTCTCTCTGTCCTGCAGCATTTCCCTCAGAGGAAATGGGGAACGGCTGCTTATGCAGCTCGTGCTGCCCTAACAAGCAGGTGCTGCCCCACTTACTTCTGGGTGATCAGATGGACAGAGCCAGAGGTGCTGATGTAGTACATACACAGAAAGCAGAGACCTCTCCTACCTTCTCATCTGCAAGAGCATTCCTCACCATTAAAGCTACGGCACCGCTGCTGGGAAGATGCATGGAAACTGGAATGGGCTTTTGTAGAGGTTGGATTATCCTCTAACGATCTATCTTTGGTACCAAACAGTAAAAGTTGACCGGTCAGCAAAACCTGGGGTGAATCCTGAGGACTTGCTCCAACGTGAATGTATTTTGAAACGAGCAGGGACTGGAATCTATCAGTTTTTAAAATGGAGCAATAGCAGGAATATAAAATTGCACAAGTGTGGTTAAATGATACGTGCCGGTTGAATCAGCACATTCATCATAGTGCCCAGGGCAAGTGGGAGCAGGGAGAGGCGTTGCAAGTGAAGCCTGATGCAAGAGCTACCTGCTTTTGAAATGCTGCTCGCTGGGGAGATGGCCAAAATGGCAGTGGCCGAGCGTGCTGTGGACAGGACGGAGCTGCACGAGCACAGCCCGCGCTGGCATGACGGCTGTGCTGCAAGGTGCCCCAAAGCAGAGCGCAGTGTACGACTTCAGCTGGAGATGGGGCTGTCCCAGAGACCGGCACAGGCGGGAAGAGGGTTGGCAGCAGCCGTGCCGTTTGCACCGTGTCCTTGTCACTCTGCACGCCAGGCCAGTCCTGCAGCCACACAGGGACATTTGGAGGGAACGACAATGGATGGCTTGCATCTCCAGAGACCAGTGACCGTTTGTACTGCCAGTATCTCATCTCCTGCTGTCATTGGACACGCACAAAGCCGCTGATGCTCAGACAAAAGTTGGTATTATTTACAGCTCCCAGGCTTGGTCACTCATTGTGCGACTGCCAAAATAGGAGTTTAAAAAGGAAGAAAGAGAAACAGCAACTTTAAAGGTCTTCAGAGATAAAAGACAATTATTTGTCAGCTCTCTCCCAGGCAGCTGGTGGGACAAAGAACTGCAGCTCTCGCTCTCTAAACACTTTCCTTTCATTCCGTGACTGATGCTGCACAGGTCATACTTGATGCCAGCTGGGACAGGGATGCTGAGCATCAGAGCAGCACTCGCCTGCGTACTGCAGGCACGGCTCAGGCTCCATTTCTGCTCCACCATCGCCTGGTACACAGGCTCGGTTTGTTTCCAGAGCCTCGTGACAGCCCCAGAGCTTTACCTTCACATTTGCGGCACATCCTCACTGCCAGTGCCTGGCAGATGGAGCTGCGTGAGAGGGAGGAAGCAGAACCCATGCATGCTGATCTGTAGCATGCAAGCGCCATTTAGATAATTACCACAGGTTTTTTAACTGACTTTCTTCTTTCCACCAGCTGCTATCGAAGCCATCCTGTTTTTTCCTCAGTCTGACTTCTACTGATCAGAGCATAACCTAAGACGCAGACACAACCATCCACGCAAGTTGTCTGAAATCTTTTTAAACGCTTTTATTTACAGTGCTAGTTGAAAACAATATATATATTTATATCTATAATCCTCGTGATGTCTGTGCCATAGAAAATGCTGTGGCTATATTGCCTTTAATTTACAAAAAATGGTCACAAGAGAATCTAAACAGAAAAATGGAAATCAAAGTTTGGTCCCCAATTTATTTCTCTCTTGATTTGTTTTAAAAAAGCCTCCAAATTAAAAAAATATGCAGTTCAGATGAAATTCGTATATAAAAACAACCCTTATCTTCTGAAAAATTCACGAGGGCCAGCTTGCTGTCTGTCATGTAAACTTGAAAAAAAAAAGCTTAAGATAAATCCCATCTCTGCATATGGTTTAACAGACCATTATTTGCTTGTAATATTTTTTTTACTTGTCTCTCAGGGTTCAATGGGAAAGCAGATGAGAGGAGGCCTAGGACTGGGAAACGCACCATGAGATCTGTGCCCGCAGCCTCCAGGACTCAGGGAGAATATCTGACTGACAGCAGGTTCTGGGAGCAGAAGCTGTCAAGAATCTCAGTCACACTAGCGAAGAGGGAGGGCAAGTGAAAAGGAATGAGAGGTGCTTGCCACGTGAACAGCCAGTCATATAGGCCTGGCAAGGTTACGCATTGGGCCACGATGGAAAATGCTGAGATTCTTGAGGGAAGAGGTTCGTTTGTATGTGGGCACAGCCGGAAGGATGCGGGGAGGTGGAATAATTTCAGGTGGGGAATGTCATAGATGGGCTGGATCTTCAGGTGGGAAGGAAACTGCTGTATTCCCTGTTTGAGAGCTTTTCTAACCTTTCCTCATCTGAGATTGTGTGAAGCCAGAGGCTAATGGACAGTGCAAGCACAGGCTGGAATGGAGGAGGAGAGATGGACGGAACAGAGGAAATGGGAGGGGAGGCCTCAAGCAGAAGACCCATTTTCTGTCTTCTGTCTCTTTGGATCCACTTCATCCTGAGAATGAACAAAAAGAAGGAAAAAAAAAAAGTTACCAGCAGTCACTGCACCAGAACATAATTTCTCCACAAAATTCTTACTGCTGCTCTTTCCTCCGCAAAAAAAAAAAATCTAAAAATCTGTTTGACCACCCTAAATCCATTCCTCTTAAAGTATTTTCAGTGTCTCATGACTGTTCTGTTGACAACTGTTAAGACGTGGACAGTTTCTTTTGCAGTTGCACTGCACTGCTGCTTACAGGAGGCATAGCAAGCACAGGCTTACACCACTTCACACACACCCTGAGACCTGGCCTGCAGCCCAGAAATTACAGGTCTTAGCGGGGTCATCACCCAGCACTTCAACTGGCCCTGGATCCCACCAAGAACCCATGAGGCTCTGTCCCTTTGCCACATCAGATTTGTTTACCCATCTGCTGCTGAAACAGCAGTGACACCCAAAGATGAATTGAGATGCTCAACAACAGCATCCACGTGGACTTCATCAACACAACACGGTCACCTTGCTCCTTCTCACTGCCTTTACCCACACAACCACTCACCTCCTCCTCCTCTGCAGATCGTTTTTCTGCATGTCCATCCTGCTCTTGCCCATTCTCATCTCCTTCTAAGCACAAGCAAGAGCAGAAATTATGGGTTAGTTAAAGTAACACTTAAGGGAATGTAATCTGAAAGTCAAAGGGCTCAGAGACGGAATTTCCCTTCTTGTTCTTTTATTTCCCCAAAATTTGCCCTTCCCCCAAGCCCCCCATTCTGTCTATACTAATCATACCCACCGTCATCCTCGTCACCACCTTCTTCTTCATCCACATCCTCAGGATTCTCTTCCTCATCCTCTTCAGCTCCATTTTCCTCATCCTAAGCAAAAAATTTGTCAGAGCAGAAACTACTGTCAGGATGATGTTCCCATGTGCTCTTTGCTGCAAGAGCAAGAACAGCCCTGCCACCCCCGCCTCCAGCTGCAGGCACACACCAAGCAAGCGACCTCTGCACTGTTACTCGGACACCGTCCCTCCCACATCAGTTGTCCCACTGCCAAAGCCCTCCTCCCCTCATGCCTCCTTGACAAAACCAATCCCCCCAGTCCCTCCCCAGCACTGTGAACCTGAGACATCCATGAGCTCATATCATGACACACTGCTGCCACCCCATTCCAACAATAGAAACATCGTTTTGGTTACAAGCTAATGACAGCTGGCGCTAGCTGTACATCTGCTCCAGATGCTCCTGACCTCTGCCAATCTGTCCATCTCGTTGCTGCTCCCTCAGCCCAAGCTCCTCATGCACCTGGGGATACCTGAGGAGATGCAATGCCGCATCCCGACTCCCACCTGCTCCGTCTCCGTTCTCCTCTTTGATCCTTCTGCTCAAAGACAGTACTCACTACACCAAGTTCTTCAAGGCTTATTCTCCACAGTTATCCTAGGTCTCGTCCATTTGCCCCCCTCCCTCCTAAGCCTCGCTGCTCTGTTTTCCTCCATCTCCTTTCACGCTCACTTCCTGCAGCGACCCTTCCCGAAGCCCTTCCATCTCCCTAACCGCGCCTCAAAGAGATTACTCCACACCTCACCTCTACTATCTCCTTCTTCTTTTCTTTGTGGACTGCTTTCTCCTCTACTTTCTCCTTCTTCTCCTTCATTTCCTATACCCAAGATGAGAAAAAACATGGCAGCGCTCAGCGGCCAGAAACGAAGCCGATCGGACGCGCGGTCCCAGACAAAGAGGGCTCGGGACAGGAGGCGCAGACGGCACGCACGGCGGGGAGCCCGGCTCTCCCGGCCACGCAGGGCAGCCCGACTGGCGGCACGCCTCGGGGCCGGCCGGACAGCGCCGGGCAGGGCGGCC